>NC_083763.1:60025505-60263374 GCF_963514075.1 Conger conger
GCCACCCCCTCCCTCTTCAGAAAAGGAACAATCATTAAGTTTAACTTTTCACTTGCACGGTTTTGCACTGTAAATGTGTGTCAGCACCAATGTCAACAGCTCATTTCTAAGCCTCTATGTTCAGGGTGTTTACTGTTCTCACTCTGTGAGATTGGTCTCACAGGATAATGAGCGCTTCCCATAGACAACTGAGTACTGACAGGCACGTTATTAATTGCATACATGAATAATGTGTTGGATTACCACTGGCCTCCCCCAAGTACGAGACAATCAAAGGAACTCAATTATGGGCTGTCAAGGCATTATAATGCAAATTTCCCCGCTTTCTGTGGGATGAAACGAGAAAATGTGTTTGACAAGAAGCTAAACTGGATGTGCTACAAATTACAGTTAAAAAGCAGGGCTAAAGTTGCTTAAAGGAGATGAAGAAAGAAGAACACGGCTGTGTCGAGGAGTATCCAGTGGGGAAAAGGAGCATGGTTGCGGTGGCATGTAACAGGATGGGCTTTTATGCTAAACTCGTTTATGACATATTGGGGTCATTTTCTCATAGTTTACACTATGTTGCGTGCGAACAGATTGGTATCCTGTAGATCCAATTGCCCACAAAGAGCGGAGTTCATCTCCGTGAATGTTTCCTTTGAGCCCCTGACGAGACTGTTTTATCAAGTAAAGTGGGATCATGTGACTTCAAACAGGCCAGCGACTTTGAAATGGTTTTATTATTCTTTTAAAACACCACTGCATGTTTGCACACTGGTCCTGGTGTTGTTCAGAATGTACACGTGTGTTTGTGTTTTTGTCTGGAAAGCAATATTGAATTAAATATCTCACTAGTTTAGGCTGTAGATTTTATGAAAAACAATTTTAGGATATGTATTCAGCAGTTGATCACTAAAATCTGATGCTCGACTGTGTATTGATGCGTGATTTGTTGAATGAGGTCACAATACCATTGCAGTATCTGAACCTGAGGGCTTGAGGCACACGTTTTTGGTGATGAGGATGAGTCTGAATAAGTAAGATGCAATTCATTAGTAAGACAGGGTAAAATGGGAAAAGCAGCACAGAAATGGAAAGAAAAGCAAATATGTGACACACGCCCAGAGAGAGAGAGAGAGAGAGAGAGAGAGAGAGAGAGAGAGAGAGAGAGAGAGAGAGAGAGAGAGAGAGAGCAGCAAGTGCACATGACTCATCTTCTGCACTTTCAATAAAACAGCAAATGTTTTGAATCTGATGCTGCATGAAATATATGGTTTATTGTTTAGATCCACAGGGAGGAATGTCTAATCCTTATTGGAACAGTGCATATTTAAAACATGGTATCTGATGAAAACAAACACTGGCACATCACCAGCAGAAATGGAATTTCCCCGTTCCGCACGCAAGCTATAGGACGGTCTGCCAGGGAAAGGTTTAGCAGCTGCAGAGCACGAGTATAACATTCTGTCCTTCTGAAGGCCAGTTTAAACATGATACTCCGGTCAACATAAACAGAGCCCAGCATTAAATTCCTTATTTGTGCATTGCCTTCATTGGCAGAGGTATATCGTTATAAGCCAGTGTGACACTTTTAAAAAGCATAACCTAAAATAAAATGAATCACATAACGTATAAAACAATATTTGAGAAAAAATATATCATTGTAATAATGCATAACGAAATCAAACAGAGATGTGTGCAATAGACAATGACCTTTTTTTTTAAAGGGATTTGATTTCTCCATGTGTTGTACCTCTTGTTTGTATGGTTTTGCCACAGGCATAGCAATTCAGTCAGGACACAGAAACACAAAGCAAATTCACTGTTATCATTATTATTATGGTGGCTCAGGCTTGTAACTGAACAATGAGTATCTGACAAATGATTCAGAGTAGAGTTCATACATGTGTACATTACTTTTATGCTTCAGGTCTCACTCTTAATGGTTGCAGCCAACACTGATTCAGCACCACTAAAATAAAAGCAATGACCTGGAACTTAAATCTATAGTCAGCGGCACTTACACTTAACACTTGCACTCTTACTCTTAATGCAAAAATAAAAAGGAATATTATTGTAATTCCACAGATACATATGTGGAGATCATCAATTAGTCTCTATCAAATTAATTTAGGTGTATCTTGGTTCCTTTGATAAAGCATTGATAATAACTGCAGATAGACATTACAAGTTAACATAGCAAAAGGCACTGAAAATCTGAAAAAAAGGATTCATGGGTCATCAGGATCAGTCTATTGCTCTTCCGAGATTTAGCATAGCCCAGTACAAAAACACAAGTGGAAAGGCAGTCCAATTCGCTAACCAGGATTAGCTCAATTTCATTTCATTGCTCCCTAATTAGGCTGTTGACCACCTTGCTTTCAGCTTGTTGAGTTCTGAAACTAGATATGATCACTTGTAGTTCTCTGTTGTGTGGGCATGATGCTTTTTCATATATACTTATGTTCCTACCTGCCTCAAGGGATGAGCATGTGCGTATCACTCGTAGTGATGTTCTCAAAAGTACATCCTGCTTTGCATATTTATACTAAATAGATTGCGTTTGTTTCTCTGTGCGCTCTGCTGCACCACTGCTAAATGTATCCTCATTGTTGTTTTTTGAGTTACGGTTCCAGTTCCGTGTCCTTCAATACCTCATGGTTTTGTACTTATTCTGGTCCTGTGTATATACTGTATGTATAGTTACTTTGTGCACATTACTCACACATACTTTTACATACATGATCTCTATATATCTTAACACATTTTATGTTATGAGTTTCTGAGTCAAAGGAATACAGAGAAAGAAATGCAACTGAAATGCCAGACTGATTTTTCAATTTTACAAAAAGCCTCTCATTTCTTATCCACTGGTTCAAACACAGACATGTCACACATATGACAACACACACTTGTCTGTATAAAAAAAGAAACAATTGATCAAAAACCCACCAGCTACACATCATTCTGTTGCATCCCTTTCTTTCTCAACCTGCAGCTCACTTTTAACCATTAAAGCCTCTAAAGGCATTCTATATTATCTCACCCAGCATGACATGATGTCATTAAAGTCTTCAAATCCAGCAGCATTAAAGCTGGCGTGGTGATATTTACAGTAGAACACTTAAGACATACCTTCCTTTCTTCTGTATTACAAATTGTGCCTCCGGGCTTGTGGGCCTTGCCAAGCCGTAGTCACGCAATGCTTTCAGTGAATAACTGGAGCATTCATTACCCATAACTGTCCTCTGCCACTTCTCATTGAGGGCAATTACTCCCTTATGTGCTAGGAACCCTCAGCCTGCTACAAACTCCCTAGCTGCTGTTTTCATCTTTTTTTCGTTCTTTGTCTTTTTCCCTCCCTCATTCAACAGAAATACATTTTGTCAGGTTCTCTCACACAGCTGTAAAAGAGCAGCCCCGGGTTCGACAGTTGTTGTGTGTGTGTGTAACAAGTGAGTGCCCCGGGAACAGGCAAGCCGCCTGTTAAAACAGACATCATGTCAGTGTCCCTTTTTTCTAGCAAATTTTTCTAGCAAATTTGTTTCCTCTCGCTTTGGTTGTGAAACTCAACCCAAAGGCCGAGGATGGAAAAGGCTACCCTTCAATGGGCAGGCAAGACTAAATGGATTTTTCAAGGTTGTATTTCCAAAATATTTCCACTGAAACCTCATAATTTGTAATTTGTAATTTTAATTATGCAATATATTTTAAAGACCAGGCTCCTGTTTTTCCACTTCATGGCAACTGATTACAAGCAATACATTCTAAATTAGAGTCTTCTAAGCCTGGTTACTATGGATATACCTATGGATATGTACTTATTGGATATCTTCAAACAAGCTTAAGCCAATAATGGTGTGCAATTACAGTGTGCACTGAAGCTGTAGGTCAACAAGGAATATTCTGACCTCCCTAATACAAAGAATACTAATTCAAATTAATCACACAAGACACAGAGCTCATTGTTCTTTACTCTGAGACAGCAATTGGGTATGGTGGCAAAGTGGAGCTCTACTTAATCTCCTAGAAGGGGTGACATTTAGTTCATTTTTCCCAATGTATGCCTTGTCTCATACCAGCATAAGGGTCAGCGATTACTATGACACCACAGGTCATATCACTTACAGGTGACGACTGCTCAACGTAAAATAGAACAATGACGACACCATATCCTGGCAGAGTGACAGTCAGCTGTTGCCATCCCACTTACTTTATCACAGCCTTTTATACAAGTGTGCATAAATCCATCTCTCAATGCTATGTATGCTATATCTCACTGGAGGGCAATGCACTTGAATTAGAAGTTGTAAAAAGGTTTCTTGTGTTGTTCCACCTGACTATTTAAAGTTGTACTCACCCAGAATAGACATCCCACAATTCATGCAATCACCAAATCCTACAGTATTACCTCCACTGTGAGCTTATTGCAAGTGACCGTCTCGAATTGCGAACAAAAATTCAATATCACCAAGAAGGCACAGAGGCCCAATAATATTCAGTAACTGTAATCCTTACCTAACAACAATCTTGTTTTGTAACTAAACAAAGCACCAGTAGGCATTGTCTTTGTACAACTAAAACCAAATCCAAAGATATTTAGCATGTACATAAGCGATCGATAGACTAACGGAATAGTCTGCATACTTTTATTTCAGGAATATATATTTACATTCATATCAGGTAATTATGAATTACATCCCTTTTTGGACATAGTCCCCCTATTTTAGGGGAGCAAATGTAATGAGACACATGAACATATTGTGAAATAATATTATATTTAGTACTGTATGTGGTTGCGCTCAGTGAAAGTCTGCGACCCGTACACTTCACCAGAGACATTATTGGCATTTGGCAGACGCTCTTATCCAGAGCGACATACAGTTGATCAGACTAAGCAGGAGACAATCCTCTCCTGGAGCAATGCAGGGTTAAGGGCCTTGCTCGAGGGCCCAACGGCTGTGCAGATCTTATTGTGGCTACACCGGGGATCGAACCACCGACCTTGCGGGTCCCAGTCATTTACCCTAACCACTACGCGACAGGCCGCCCTACACATGCTATGTCCCCTGCTGATGTTCTATCAGGCCTGCACTGCAGCCTCAAATTAAACCTGACAGTGCACTTTAACATCATATTATCATATTAAACATTGTTTCTTTGATATCCAATGTGCTGGAGTACAGAGCCAAAACAACAAAATCATGTCACTGTCTAAATACTTTTGCATTTAAATGTATGCATAAAGATTAAGCTAACCCACAGGAATGAAATTTCGTGGCCATTAATAATGGCTAAAAGATACAGGGTTTACAGTGAAATACATTTAAAGGACCATTTAAAAGGCCACATCATTCTGAAATTTCAAAAAAAAAGCTGGATACACATGAATAAAATTGTAATTAAAACTATAACACTGCTTCCTAGGCACTTGGTGATTTAGTACAAAGTAAAGATTTAAAGCTTAAATAAGGGCAGAAAAGGGGAAGATGACCAGCAACTAATGACTAAAGCAAAAGCATCTACAGTGTGATGAATATCTTTTAGAATTAGATAGCATTAAATCAAGTCAAATGTAGTGGTCAAATCCACAACTCTTAAGGGTGATTGTGGTCAGATCTAAAATACAAATAAACAGATAGTTGAGAATGTAATGGTATCAGTATTAGCCACATTAAAACTTTTTTTGTTTGGCCAATTTAAATCCAAGTGCTCTATTTTGTAACCATGCTTTTAGCATTCTTCAGTTGTTTCATTAAAAATATATTGAATCATATAGTGGGTCACGGTCTAAAATACAAAATGAATGTAATGCACAGTGGTTTATTAGTGGCTTTTTGGTGAAAATAAAAATAGATTTCTTGCCAGATAAAAGGCTATCTTTTTGTCTCTAGAGTGTCTGCTACGCTGACTAACATTTGAACTGGGTTTTCGAAGCTTGTTTCTTCTTTGCAGTTGCACCTCATGTGTTGAAAGCTTTCATAAAAGATTCAAAATTTGAAAATTCAACAGTGGGAATGTAGGCGTGAAAAAATATGTGAGTGAACACACATTTTTGTTGACATAGCTGGAGATTGTTTGAAGACTGAAGCAGAAATCTGGCAAGTTCCACACTCCGCTAAAGTGCTGTTTGTTTTGAAAGACCACTTCACTTTTTCAGAAAGTGCTGAAGAACTCAGTGGGACTTTTAATGATGAGAGCAGTTCTGACTGATAACTGAATATACAGTGCATAAATACACATTTCTATTAGGGTTTTTCTTTGTAGGATTGGCCGTAATGTTTATCAGGGCCAATCCATTAGTAACAATACAATTTGAGATGTTTTAATGCCCAGCCTACTTGCAGCCATAATTTTGGTGGTCAACCACAACGCAACCAACTTGAGTGTAATCACAGTAGACAGAACCCCACAATGGTGTTGGGGAAACAAAGGTTTTCACTTTGACAAGAGGCAGAAACATTCAGTCCCACACTTACACATGCTGTGCTCTCAGCTTGGCCTTGTCAAAGTGAAATACTCTGTGTCTAGACCAGATGGCTATGGGTAGTTTACTTATGCCCTGAGTGATCTATGGACTTTTTCAAGTGGGTCTATTCAAGCAAATGCACCAGCTATTGCGTGCGGGGTCACTGGAAAGAAAGGAAATTTAACGACTGTAGTGTAAATCACTAATGAGCACAACATTTCCAATATACACCTTTAGTCATTCCCTATCTTATTTCTGCCACTTGCACTATATACAATAGAATAGGAATTCTGTGTGAATTAATAACTTAAATGAGTTACAATGTGTTTCAATGGATGTATCATTATGAATGTTTTCATCAAATATTAATAATTGAAGTAAAAATATATGCACTTTATGTGTATTATCTCAATAATTGTATTGAGAGATTTAATTTAATAATTGAGCTCTTAAGAAGCAGCATCTTGCACAAACAAACAGGCATACAACATGACTGAAACACACAAGACGTGAGAGTGAACAGAGAGCTTGCAGAAACAGTCGGTGTCTACATTAGTGTCGTTGACAGTCTTTGAGCCAAAGCAGGACTTGAGTGGATATCTACAGTACTTCTAATCTGCTGCATGTCAACTTGTATTGACTGCCTAACGCACCCCTAACCAATCCTAAAATGCCTTCAGTACCCTTACGGATTAAAAGATTAACTGGAAAGACAGTCCTCAGAATGGAGGAAAGTGACTGAACACGCGCCGAGTATCCCATGTAGTCTTCATGTTATTCATATTTCCCCCTGCAATTCTACACCATTGCGAGAGGCACAATAGGAGCAGTCACACTGAGAAACTGAGAGGATATATATGAAAAAGTTTAACAATATGTGACATTTATTGTGACAATATATATAGCCCATAGGCTGTCACAGTTGTAAAGATAATGCTCAATGGGGCCTTTAAGAACCTGCACAGTATGCGCATGCTAAATTGTGGAAAATGTGGATGAGCTCACTTTTTTAAATTGAAGATTTTAAATAAGGGAGATAAAGATTTAGCATATGTTTTGCCAAAATCTAACCAGTGCAATCAAGTCAAAGATAAGATCGCTCCCCTGAATCCTCAATCCAATTAGATTAAATCAGTTTTGACCAAGCTGAGGGGATTATATTTACTTCATTATTCTCTATTTATTCTGAATGAAATAAGCAAACAGAATGAGTAAGCACATCAGGGGAGTGGTTTGGCGAATTAAGTGAATTAACTCAATTATGCCTCAAAAATGAAAAACATTTTTCACCAAAACCTATTAAATTATAGTTTACAATAAGGTGGGTAATGGGATATTTCTATGCCTGCGTGTTATTTCACACTTTTAAACTAGTTCCAAGAAAACTGGATCAGTTATGAAACATGCGAGCATTTCTTTATCAATTATATTTATATAATTACACAATAATGTTGTATCACTTTGTATAACAAAATAACTGGCCTTTAAATCTCTAACTAGAAACAGACAAAGAAGCACTGGGGACAAACCAAAAATATAGACTGTAGAGAAATATGAGTGCATAAATAGTTGGAACTGTTTCATTTAGAAGAACTTCACCTTTCCCAAAAGTGTCTCTGCTGTATTCCCTGCCTTGATCTCCTGATCTGTGCCGACTGAAAACTGCACAGAAGTTACGGGCTGTCTGACTGCATCAAGTGCAAAATGACACAAGTTCTCTCTTTGTGGCACTTTGTTTGACAGACACGGCTTTACACAGATTTCATCTGGATTACGTCACCTTGCTCCATCTTCACGTTGCTGTGGAACTGCATTTCTTTCCTGGCTTAAAAGATGTAATTACTTGCAGAAAGGGCAAAGACAGAAAACTCCATAACCAGGAAAGTACATGAATCAAAATTGAATTATTCTACTCCTTCTGTATGGAAATATAAATGGAAAACCAAAAACATAGGATATAACAATGTTGTGTGGTGCATACAGAATGTTAATACTCTTAGAAAATACTTTATTTTTATTCAGTATAACTACCATTACACTAGAAAAAAAAGTTTTTTCATAATGATTGCCTCTCTGGAGCATTCAGTTATGTAATATCACTTAAATAGACTATGGAAATTAATAATTATAATGCAATTGACTGTATGTTCTGTATGTGTTAGCATTTTCAAGCCTAAATGGCGAAAGCTGTAGACATTTGAGACTCAAACATTGGAGTGGAGTGAAGCCTCTTGTGGTTGCCGTGGCAGCATAGTGCTAGGAGGCCGCACACTTCTCTGCAGGAGCGAGAGGAGCTTATTTCTCTCCAGAGGTGGCCATACCAACAGAATGAGCTCAGGTTTTCTGTAAGAATGCACTTAGCTGTTATCGCGGTTCATCTAAAGCCGTTTGCCCAGATACAAAGTTACAGTAGATACTGTACCACACTGTGTACAGGGTAGCGTGACAGCACAGTGAGTTACGAAATTGGACTTCTCAGCTTGACGTACAACTGACGTTAACTGAACAGGCCTCGAGTTCCTCTCCATGTATTCTTCCTCATTCAAAGCCCATATTTAGAGCAATGCAGACACTTTTTACCAAACCTGTTTCCTTACTGTGGGGCACTGTGTCCCACAGCCCCAGACAATGGGTCTGTACACAACAAGACATTCACATCTTACATGGAGCAGAACTGCTCCCCATCTCAGAACACGGTCCAGCCCAGCAAAGCAAGTGGGGACGGTACTGGAGGAGCCAGTTCAGCAGAGGCACATTGTACAGTCACACAGCAACGTTTGTGAGGGTGTAGTCACATTTAGAACCTGTAGGCATTACTCAGACAGCTAGTACCTGTTTGCACGCAGCGTTTCTGAAATCCCAGCCTGCGCTAGGTGCCACAGAGGCGTATTTATTGCAAGAACGATCCTCTGCGGTTTAGCCCCATGCAGCTCTATATAGCACTATGGCCCAAAATTTACAGTGGGCGACTCCACTGTGATTGATTCAGATACACACTTCCGTGTAAATAGTGCAGAGTTCATGCTATTGGTATGGTCTGGCTTAATGTCCATGCATAGTGAAGACAAAAACAAGCTAAAATTGCTAAAATAAAAGACACTATAATGAATGACAATGTTCATTCTTAAAAAAAGCATAGTTATTATTGCATTGAGCGGCTGCATTATGTCCCAATAAAATGCACGCATGGAACTTAATAAGTATGAAATGTGATAATGTAACATGGGACATGGTTGAATTTCATATATGTTCATTAATGACATGACATTAATCTCATGCCTGTGAATATCATGTATTCTAGGAAACATGCAGTTTGGCAGAGAACACGGCCTCTCGTGCTGAAAGGGTTGTGTTACGGTGCTGCAAAGTTGGGTTTATTTTCGTTACGTCTCTCAACAGTTCCGGGAAAAAAAAAGAATGACATCCATGGGCTCAGAAGTGGGTGGGGCCTACAGTGCCCCACTTAAGTCAGACTAAACACACAGTGATGGAAAATAAAGGCAGTGAATGCATGGTGCACCCTGGTTCTGTTCCTCTCACGGGACATGCTTCCCTTCTCTCCCTATCACGGGAGGGCATGACCTGCTTGTCTGAAAAACTGCATTCTGGTAGGAATTTCATGTGCACTTGGATTCATTTTGAATGATTACAAGTGTGCGCCTCCACTGTTTGAAGTGCTCATTTTAAACTAACTTTAGCTTCAGCTGGAATTCCTGTGAGGTGACCTCCTTTCTCTTAGGAAAACTACAGGAAAATAAAGCCAAATTAATCATTTTCACCGAAAGAACATGCAGTCGTCCTGGCTGCACATTGGCTCTGAAAAAATGCAGAGAGAGACCATAAATTAACATTACCTCACTGGACAAGGTTTCATAAAGCTGCACAGATCTTAGAGCACTGCACTGAAGTCTTTCTGAAAAAGCAGATGGGTAAAGTCCAGTCACGCCATTGACTACCAGACTGAGATGCTTGAGAAACCTGTCTGAGTCAAATTTGATTAAACCCTGGAGGTAACAGAACAATAACTATACAGGTTTTTTCAGGGAGGGCCTTCCCGCACAGGTCCTCTTCCCGTGTTTGGCTCTGCGGCGATAGGGAAGGAGGCCGTAGGCGAGGAGAAACCCAGCAGTCAGCAGTGAGGAGAGCAGCGTGTGGGGGGCGAGCCAGGGAGACATGCTGACAGATGCAGTCAAAATAACCCTCATTCACACAACAGCAGTCAAAATACTCAGTAAACTCATCTCCCTGACTGCAGATCAGTGCAAGAATAGCATTGGAAGCAGGTTGAAGGGGTCCAGCGTTTTAAAAGAAAAGACCTTCAGAGAAACAAATAAACAAATAAACAAGCAAGACAAGAAAAGCTTGATTAAGTGTGTCGCAATGACACACTTAAACAAGCAAGACAAGACAAGCTTGATTAAGTGTGTCGCAATGACACAAGAAAATTCATGCAATTTGTTTCAGGTATTTTACAATGAATTAGAGGCTGCTGATGCATGGTTTCAGAAGGATAAGAAGGTTGATAGTCTTAACTGTGAGAAGCTGTTCAATCCTTTAAAAAAGCCCTTTACAGCTGTTGTGTTTCAAGGTGCTATATAGCCACAGTGTGAGCCACTAACACCTTAAAGTTGTTACTCAAAGTGTGATTGACAGAATTGTTTTGAAGATTTCCCGGCTGCCAAGACTTCAAGAGGTCTTGTCTTAGTGGGTCAGATATCTTTTTGACTGTTGCTTTGGTAGACCTGTTTGCTGAAGTGTGTTGGCAACTGGGAACCCTGATAAAGAAATATTTATCCACAGAAAGAGCAAATAAGAACTTATGTTGGCATGACACGCTGACACGTATAAACTACAGGGAAATGACTGGGACATCATAACAATGACATTAGTGTTCAACATTAGTGTTCAATATTTGATCTAACTGGGCTGGCTATCATAAACATTGTGTACATTGTTTTCAACTAACAAAGTAAAATTCCCAGCCCAATATCCTGAAGCTTGCAGCAAGTTAACATGGGTTAGATGCAAGGATCAGACCTGTCCGTATTTAAAAATTAAAAAGGCAAAGTGGAACATCTGATACACATAATGGAGGCTATTGATTGACTGCTTGCCATTAAAATGATCATCTGAAAGCAGAAAATCTCATAAGACGAAGGTCATAAGGTGCTCCAAAACAACAGTGAAATTAAGGCTTGGGTGTGACTTGGGTGTGACTTTTCTACAGTAGAGTACATGTGATTCAAGGTGGATTTAACACCAAATACAAACATGTCTTCCTTCATTAGATTAGATTTAACTTATTGGCATTGCCTTCTAAGTCAATAACATGCATTATCTGCATTTAAGCTGTCCTAGTCACCTAGGAGCAGTGGGCAGCCAGAGTATGGTGCATGTGGACTAACTCCAGTTCTGAGGCCAGGCGGACAAGGGGACAACATGCAAACACAAGGGGAGAACATACAATGTTTCTCACAGATGTCAAAAAGGTTCTGTACCACCCAAAAACCATTTCACAGATGTCAGAAAGGTTCTGTGCCACCCAAAAACCACCTCACAGATGCCAGAAAGGTTCTGTGCCACCCAAAAACCACCTCACAGACGTCAGAAAGGTTCTGTGCCACCCAAAAACCACCTCACAGACGCCAGAAAGGTTCTCAGTGATCACTTCCTGTATTACCTGCACAAAGTTGCAACAAAGCTGAATTAAGTAATAAAATACAGGAAAACTCATCCGATTTCATTATTTTTTATGTTATCCAGTTATATGAACACAGCTAAAACATGTACATAATGTGTGTTCTAGACTGCAGTACAAAACATCAATAACATAACCAGAGTACGCACTAGCTATGAAAAGCTGAGTTTGTATTGTTAATGTAATATCGCTCAAATGTTGGTATAGTGGGGGGAGTTTGCCTGGGTGGTGAAATTGAAGCCAAAACTTCATAATGAAATCCAGCACAACTTTATACATCCCGCCTTATTCCTCATTGAGTAATTAACACCAATGTATTTTTATTGTGTTTAGTCAGTCCAACAGAATAAGGAACCTGTAACATTGCCACACAACATAATCATTGTCATGCAATGTCTTCCGGAGTAGCAATTGTGGGCAAGCACTGTCCTTCCTTACTTCAATAAGTACAAGGGTGGAGAAAAGTTACTGGGCTGATTGATTTCATAGATTCTTAATGATGAATAAAAATATGTTGTATCCCCACTGTGTTGCTTAGAGAATAAATGGATGATAAAATAAAGTGATAAGTAGATTATGGCGACTTTATTACAGACCAGAAGGCAATGGAAACTCCCCCTGAATCAAACCTCCTTCTGGCAGCTCACAGAAAAAAAGGTGAAACAAACTAGAGCAGAGACACAAAGGGAGAGATGGTATTTAATCCCTGAAGTAAATATTTAAAGAGCTGTCTAATTACAGCGGCCGTGGTGACACGACAGCAAACATGACAGGATTATTACATGTGTGCTGAACATGTCCAGAGCTGGGAAAACACCCAGAGGAAGAAAGGCCAGAATTTACAAAGAGCCGGAAGTGTACTTCTATAAGCAGCCACTAGGAAAAGGAACCCCTTTGTATTAAGGTTATTTATGAAAGAACCAGTCCAAGTTCCAGCTTCTTCTCAGACGAAAAGCCTGCTAATCTGCCTTTTGATATATTTACAACCCTTCAAAATGCTTTTTAAGTTGACAGAAAAAAGCCTATTAGGCTGGCCAGTGGCCTGAGCTACATATTGTTTGATAACCAAAACCTGGCATCGTTCAGAGAGCATTTGCTAAGCATTTGAAAGTAATAGCAGACACAAATACCTGACTGCTGAGTATCTCTGGAGGATAAGACTGTAGGCGCTACAGTATCCTTCATAAAAAACTGATCTGAATCCACAAGAAGATGATAAACTCATTTTGCCCATAAATTATCTTCTCCTGACATTTTTTATTGCTCACGTCAAGGTGACTGGATAAAACGCAGAAACCCTGGGACAGCCTGGCAAGAATGAATTTGATGAATGGGTTAACTCTGCTTACAAATTCAGAGTTGAAACCAGACATGTATTTTCATCACATTCTCCATCGACTGTTAAGAAATGACCAAGGCTGTTACACACTTATATCATGTAATGGAAATGTCTTCAATAAAACATGAAATGGAGGGTCACAATCGTACATGGGGCACCATAGACTTGGATTGTGGAGTACCCTAAATGTTATATTTCCATTTCATGACAATATTCCACTGAAAATCAGGTACAAACTTCATTGTGCCTACCTTCATTGTGATATGCTGGAGAAAAATCCATATTTCTGTTAAGTTCTCTCATGCTGTACCCTCTTGTACTCTCTATTGGGGCAATGCAGGTTGAAATCTAAATATATGAACAGACATCTGCACAGTACTATAATAACACAGAGCCATTAGCTGAAATGATGGGCCACCATGTAGCCCTGTGTTATTTTTATTACTTTACTGACCTGTTGAAATCAGGCCTAATGGGATTCAGTCAGCCTTCCCCAACAAACCATTTAACCTTATTGTTTATCATACTTTTACAGGCTTTTCTATTTGAAAGAAAACTTCATCATATATAATTTCAAATCTTTCAGATCTTGCAGAGGCGAATGTAATGTTTCTGAGTTTGAGTAATGCTATTGTGTATAATCGCAATGACACAATGGTCTATGCAATTTTCACAAAACACAGCCAAGTCATCTCAACGCCGGCTTCCAGCATTGCAGCTATTACACAATCCAAATGTTTGGACGAATCCAAACATGGCTCTTCTCTGCATCTTTCCAAACTCAAGTGCAAATGAGATTTTACTTAGTAAGCAAAACACTCAATGTGATTACATTTAGCTCACCGTCAGATTCAACGTTTAACCATTTGGCCTCTAAGTTACACTGAATTACAGTAGCTCTTGTATAACCCACTCTTTACACTCCTAAATAAAATTTGAGGAAGGAAATACAATTTCCAGCATGCCAGGACAAACATACGCCATGATGCCAGCCATCGCTGCAGTATTTGTTTGTGTCCCTTTCTTGTTTTTGCTTGAAATTTTTCCATTGCAACTCCGAGACTGACACAACATTTCCTCTTTGTCCTTCCTCATGCTACAATGCAGATCTCCAACCCTGTCCCTCTAGTGGCCTATCAGAAGCATGCTGTGCTCACCAGGAGCTCGCAATGAGCAAATGCTAGATCACCTTCAACAGTGAAAATATATCTTTCTCTTTTTTTCTCTTTCTCTAGTGACAAAGAGGATAATTTACAATGTATATGAGCCATAAGACTCAATATGTCTAAAAAGGAGAGTTTATAACTCCTTTATAAAAGAAATACTAAATCACACTCTGAATGGTCTGAATTAATTAAATTATTTGAACTTCAAGATAACATGCTCCCACATCCAAAAGAATATAAGAAACAGGCCATTTTAATCATTATTATTACAAATAACCACACCCCCCTCCCCATTTCCATTTTGCAGACCGTTGTAAGTTTGATGTCACTTTCTCTGAACCACCAATGCTCGGACAGAAGACGTTGAAAATATATTGACAATATTGACTGCTGTGTCACTCCCCCTCTCCCAACAATGGAGCCCATATACCTGATCCTGAAGAGTGACTAAGATACCTTTAACAGTCTCATAAGGCCAGGCCCGGGAGAAGTGCACTCTGGCTGTGCTCCTGGGCCAGCCTCATATGTGCACCATGTGTCTGGATATCACGCCAGCCTCCTGGAAGAGATGTGTCAAGTGCTACACCTGGCCAGCCAGAGGTGAGAGGCCTGGGAAGTGTTTTGTCAGTGTGTTGGATGCAACCAGGACCGTTGTACAGGGGGGGTGTTGGGTTCTGCGGGGACGAAGAGGGAGGCTGATGCAAATCTTACTACAGTTGTGCATCTCTGCTAGGCTGATTTAATTTCTCGTGTTCGCCTGAGGTATCGCGTTATTCTACCTCACCTGCATAGCCCAAAACACACCCAACATCCGATCCTCAGAATATTGGGGAAACGGTGAATAGACCTTAACGCGGTGCGAGGTGATTTTGGCCCAGTCTGAATTGCGAAGAAGTTTGTTTTGACATCAGAACCATGGAGTTGCTATGTGATGTTTTCAAATCTTTTTCTGAAGTGGCCTATAAATAATTGAAGATGCAGCAGACAGGGAATAACACCAAGATTAGCAAAAAACAGAGCCAGACACATTAAATGCACTGATGATTGATGCCAGTGGAATATATTGGTCTGTTTTCATATTACATGAATACACCTGAGACTGTCAGAGGGAAAAAGTAATGACTTAGAAGAGAAAATATTATCTCGTCATCTGGCAAGGGGAAATATCTCTGTCAGTCTAAAGCATTTCAGAGTGGATTACATACAGCCCGATCTGACACAAAGTAACTTTCAGCCCAAAATGTGCACAGTGGAGTCAGGAAATGAGTCAGTTGTGGGTTAGCCAGGAATAAAATCTTGATAACCCACATAAAGTTTAGTTGGGTAGAAAATCTATGTTTTTGTTTGTGTTGTCACCATTTTCACAATTTTCTGACTTGTCTTACACAGTTCAGTGGTTTAAAAATGGTCTGCAAAATAGGGGACAAAATGAGTAAAAATAAAGGAACATTTAAGTGTGTTCCTATGTGAACAACACCACTTAACGCTCCAGGAGAATATACACACATCTGCTCTCATGAGAAGATGAGAATCATGGGCTCATGTCCACTGCATTATAGCTCAGCTTTGTTGAGGTACTACATGCAAAGTTACAATTTTAGGTTTTTGAAGAAAAGAAAAAGGTATTTGGACTGATTTTCGTCTTTTCTGACGATACTCTGATTATAGTCTTCTATAGACTTATTATTAGCAAGCAAGCACTAAAGCACTAAAGTTGCAGTTGTGAGTCAAATATTTATGACAGCCACATGCAAATGTAGAGACTAACAGTGGACAGTGGCTTGTGGCTTTTGGTGAATCCCACATTAGAATGTGGAATTCCAAATGAGGATACTGTTGTTCAGACATACATCGGGCCTATTGGATTAGAGGGGAACTAAGCATTTATCCGCTGGCAAGAGTTAGAAAAAACTACAGAACCCTTCCTCATCTCTTAAGAGCCAGTGGGGAGGGAAGCGAAGCTCACAGGTTTTTTTTCGAATGGGATAATTCATTAGCGATTAACACCTGTTGGTGGGAACTGAGATTCTGCAGTCACGCTATTATTTGACACAGGCTCTTGTGTAAAAGAGTATGATGTGTAAATTATTGTTCTAATATAAAGGCAACTTAATAGTGGCAAAACCACCTGGAGCATTTCTACAACGAATTAAATTAGTAAGATTATAGACCTTATTACCATATTAAAGGAATGTTATGCAATATCAAACTAATGGATTACAGTTTCTCATAACATGTGAACATAACATGTGAAAACAAAATGTATCTGGTGAGAGGTACTGCTGTCTTCTATGAAATAAGTGAAAATGCTGAAAACGAGTTCCTTTGGGACATCACTTGGTCACTGTTGTAAGGACATGAGTGATTATGCTTAAAGCAAAAATATCACCTGAAAACCATAACCCAAACACAAATCCAGACACACTAACCAAATTACTCACAGAGGAAGTAAATATTAGGTTCCATATTATTTGTTTTTTTTTTTCATGAAAAGTATTAGATTTGTGAACGGAGGAAGTGGGTCACCACTACTTTCTTATTACAAATTGTATCAAAGGCCAGCCATTTACCAGCAGAGTCACATAGAGATATTTATATTAAGAGAAAAAAATTAGATAGTGTTAGATAGGTGGCATGAGCCGAATGATTGTATAATTTCGGCATTCCAGATCTGTGGCCAATGGCCTCTTCCACAAATAGGATTGCAGAATGCACATGCCTATATTTAAGTTACTGCATCTATGCTAAACCGCATTACTCCCCATACTCCAGGTACTCCACACACAGGAGCAATATTCCCACCAACCGACCAAACACCTAAACCTGAGACTTTCAATAGAACAAATCCAAATATAACCACACCACATTAAATTCAATTACAAATGAATTGCAGCAGTAGTGAGGTCTGTCAGTTGATTGTCATTGGTGGGCTGGTATCGTCATTGGTGTGCAGGTGTGCGGCTTTGTGTGCGCAGAGTGGAGCCAGGCTTTGTGAGGACAGTTGGCCCACACGTTGCTGTACAGGTAGGTGGGGATGGATCAGAGGCTTACCGTGGAAGAAGCTCTTGACCCTGAGGTAGCTGACGCTCAGCCGCAGCACGGACAGCTTGTCCAGCTTGGAGATGATGTCTGGGGCGAAGGGCAGGAGGCTGGCCAGACGGTCCAGCTCCGCGTTCAGCCGATCCCGGTGCCGCTTCGACGGGTTGGACTTCTCACTCACTGCTGTCGGTTTCCTGCTAAAGTGGCACAGAGGATTCAGAGGAGGTGGAGGAACTGTGGAGGAACTGTGGCCGCCTATGCCAAAACAGCCTCTGAAATAGCCCGATGAATGGAGGTTAGCAATGCTTGGTAAAAGAAAACAAGCAGCCCTCTTTGACTGATTATATTAGTGAAAATTCAGCACAAAGATTCACATCCTCTCCGAAATTTGCAATAATAACACTGCTTACAGAGGGTATGAGGATCAACACTCTGCATGAATGATATTTCTGTAGGCCGTAATTAGCAGTTGTAATGCTGAACAGAGGATCACTGGACGTTACACAGGCATTGACACTCTGTTACTCAGTGAGTGAGTTCAAGTCTCCAGATCCAAAAGTTTAAACAACACTCTTTGATTGAATAAATGGCCATTCACAATCCATTTCACTTTGTTATGCCACAAAGGCTGGGAACCAGCTTGTAATATATGTATTTACATTTGAATTCTGCTTTACTTTAGCTAAACTGTTTACTTCATGCCATCATTGACACTGCAACACCATGAACTCTGCAGCCCAATTTAACTCCCTAAGGTACCATTTAATAAACATCAAAGCAGCGACATATTGTTGCTTTCAGAATGACAGTAGTTCAAACCGTTGACCCTTATGAAAAAAGAGAGGTCATTTTTAAAGAGGTTGCACTTAAACAGAAGATCCACACTGCCGTTGCTGATAAGAAGCAGTGGTCATTGCTTCTCAACGGGTAATCGCAGAATGAAACGGGTGTTTCATCAAAGCTTCCTTCTCTGCACGTTGTACCTTTTTTTGCAACAGGAGCAGAAAGACCAGCTGGATTTCCTGTAGTTTCAATGAGGCAACGATGCCCACAGGAGTTTGATATCTGTCAGCAAAGCCAAAGCGCACTCAAAGCTTGTCTTTAAATAAACTTCAAGTATTCCGATTCACTGGCTCAGTTACCCACTTGCCCGAACAATGTTCCATTCCCATTTATTTTTTATTTATTAATTGTGCCATCGTAGACAGATGTACAATATAAACATTTGCACATACAACAAACTAGCCTTTTTCCATTATATAGGCCTTATATGGACAAATAAACCTGCAGTTGACCTCAATGAATATAATCATGCTATGCTGCTAATACCTTAATTAAATAATTGATTTGCCTGTTCTTTTTTAATTACCCACAGCAAGAGCAAACATTTTGTACCTATGTTAAGACTAATCAATATCGTAATTGTTTTCAGATTGTGATACATTCACTCAGTGAGCAGTTTATTAGGTATTTATTAGACTTATTTTTTAGACTTATTAAGTCTTCTGTTGCTGTAACCTATCCACTTAGAGATTTGACACGTTGTGTGTTCAGATGCACTTCTGCATACCACTGTTGTGATGCATGGTTATTTTTGTTACTGTCAGCTTCGACCAGTCTGGCCCTTCTCCTCCGACGTCACTCATTAGCAATGCATTATTGCCCAGAGAACTGCTGCTCGCTCAATCTTTTTTGTTTTTCACACCTTTCTCTGCAAACTCTAGAGACTGTTCATCAGTCATCAGTTTCTGAGATACTCAAACCACCCTGTATGGCACCGACAATCATTCCATGGTCAAAGCCACTGAGATCACATTTCTTCCCCATTCTGACATTTGGTCTGAAAAACAGCTGAACCTCTTGACCACATCTTTTATGCCTTTAGTTGCTGATTAAATATTTGCATTAACAAGTTGGTGTACAGGTCTACCTAATAATGTGCTCAGTGATGAGTGTGTGTATATATATATATATATATATATATATATATATATATATATATATATATATATATATATATTCATATCATACCATATCATATCATATCATATCATATCATATTCATTTTTTTTTCACCTGCCATGTTTTAAAACTTAGGCAAAGACACGTGAGCTGGAAACAGCAGGGAGCGTTAATTCCTCATTTGGCCTTATTTGTGCAGAGCATGAGGCCATAACAGATTTGTATATGTTTGGATAAATAAATAAATAAATAAATAAATAAATCACGTTCCACACGTTTTGAAATGAAAATCGGGTAGAGTGTGAAAATCAAATAAGGAGAACTTAACAGAAAACATTGCAACCATTTACCACACGAAGCACTTCTTGAATGTTAAATCCACTGTTTTTTTTAAATATGGAACTGCCTTTTAGTATAGGCTAATATAGATTGTTTTAATTTATTTTGAACAGGAAAGCTCTAGAAGTTTTAATGAACTTCTGAAAGTTTCTCCAAATAACGTAGTGCACATAGGTGAAGCGTGTTTAACTACTTTTAATAACTTCAGAAAACAGGCTACTTCATCCTTCAAAAACGCACAGAATAGCGGGATACGTAACTGTTTCTGAACGGGCTTCCGTCTTTTCCGGCCAGCATACATGCAGTCCCCCGGTGGAATCATAATCTTAGACTGAAAAGGTAACAGGTGCGCTGAAACAAACAGAGCACAATAAAAGACAAGTAAAATTTACTGAATGTATCAGTCTAAAGTATTAAATATTAAACTTTTCAATGAAAAGGAAGTAGCCCCAGGCAAATATTAGCCTAAAGAATTAAGTCTTAAAATATCGCAAAACACAAAAACTCATCAGATACCCAAAATCAATAACTAACGTGAATATCCAGAAAACATGCAGATGAATTAATATCAGAAAATGTCACATTTTCTTTACGTGTTCTTGTTATTGTTTACACTGTATAACCAATCGCATAAAAGCTTTGAAAAGCGCATAATGGGTAGGCTATTAGGCATGAACCGCATACATGCATATTCACATAAAACATTTTTTTTTAATCCTATTAATTTAATAACTTTTCGAGTCCCCCCTCTATATGTAATCGCTAAAATGTATCATGCATGAAAACATAAACGTAATTAATACACTTACCCAGCAGCTCTGCCAATATTTTTTAAATCCAGTATAATGTTAATACAGTGTCATTCAAATGAATTGAAATTTTGTAACTCTTTATACTTTTAAACTGGGCACATTCCTTGGGAGAATAAAACAAACGTCTACCGGAGTTCTGAACTGATGTTTTATCTGTTTGCAATGCTAGAGGCAGATGTGGTTGATGTTTTATACCCAATTGAGTCGCCTTCACTTCCTCGTGTTTCAGGTGGCGGATTCCTCCGAATGACAAGTCGAGCTCTTCGCACGCAATTCTGAGCCTCACAAACACACCCGACCGCGCGCGCCCACACACACACATTTCAGCTTTCAGGACCAAGCACCACAGAAGGGGAGGGATCACACGCAATGCAATCCACTACACATCTCATGTGAGGCAGCTATTCACAGAGAGCGTTCGCTTACTTCTGGCTGCTTTACTCCTCGTCCGAAATGGATAGGATCTTTGGAGCAGCGGCAATTTGAGATCCATCTTGAAAATTGTTTTTGCCTGGAAACAGACTTCAACTGCATCTATGGAACAAAGCGGGATTTGCACAACAACGTTTACTAAAGACTGTAGGGACATATCGCCAAAATGCCAGTCTAGTGGTGCATGTGAAGATGTAATAAATAATTGTGCATAGCCTGCTTGGATATTAATTATTAAGAATCGCGAATATTGGTCTTAAATAACAATTAAACTGGAGTCTTCGGAAGACGTGCAAACGACGCCACTTTGAAGACGAAAAGAAAATTAAAGCGTCATTTTAGGACACGGTGACTCAGTGCACCGTCAATATAGAGCGAGCCGGTGGAGTTCAGTTAGCGGTCAAAATACTCTTCGGTCAGATGGCATAGCAAGTTTAAAAAATGAAAATGAATTAATGTGGTGTCTGTTTTGGATATTCACAAAGTAACTAATATTGCGTTGTGAGGTTTGTTTGTATTTTCTAACACGCTTAACACGATAGATAACGGACGTGCTAAAAGAAAGGTCCTGTAAACCACTTGCAGCGTCATAGCAGTAAGAGGTAAATGGGTCGCTGAGTTCATTTTACCAGTTTGCCATCATCTGGTAGTAGTCTATTCAAGTAATGTTTGGCCTTTTCAGTGTGTATTAACCTACAGTTATCCAGTTTATACCTTTATCAAAATCTAGTAACATTTGTTGTTTTACCAACTAGCCTATTCAAGACTACTCAAAACATGTCTCATCCATGATTGTGTTGGCAAATGTGATCTGTATACCTTTATGAATCGCACAAATAAAGCCCCAAAAAGTTGTCAGTACGTAGCTAGATTTGACTATTGGCTTTTGTAACAGCTTTTACTGTTACCTGTTCAGGGACATCTAGCGAAATGTCTAACTCTGTGACACAAAAGTCGCTGTGCACTGTCCCTGTCATATGTAAAAATAATAACTAATAAAAATAATAATC
This sequence comes from Conger conger, assembly GCF_963514075.1. NCBI lineage: Eukaryota > Metazoa > Chordata > Actinopteri > Anguilliformes > Congridae > Conger > Conger conger. Next base: position 60,047,754 of record NC_083763.1, read on the forward strand.
AGAAAGTAATCTTATTGCATACATTCCAATGTTCAGAAAAATAAATGCCTAGTATTGATTCACATTCAATGATATGAAAAAAAGTGTTACTCTGTGTAAAACATTTGCTCAGAATGTAAAACCTTTTGATCTTTTATTAGATTATAATTCAGTTAGATTCAATTATTCAATCTGTATATGCTCCTAGTGGTTACACAGTAAAGTGTCAACTCTTACAGAGTAGGCTACATATGGTCCCTATTGTACTGTGTTATGAGTCAAGTTAAGACTTGATATTACTGTGTAAGCTTATTTTCACACTTGTATTTAGGAAATCCACACTTATACACTTTTAAACAAAGTAAGAAATACTTGTCATAACACAGATTCACAAATTGAATGTGTGGCACTATCAGCCTAATCTAGGCTACATGAAAATATTTGGTCAGCTCTCAAAATGACCACATAAACACTGACAAATCTAACAAAATTTGGAGGTCTGCATTGGCATAATTTTATTTTGCAAACACATGATCACTAATGTTTAGACATTTTGAGCGTCGTTAGAATAATTCTAATTATATTCATATGCAAGCATCTTGTGAAGGAACACAATTTTATTGAAATCCTTGTGGGCTGGAAAAAATCCTACATACAAACCACAATAAATACAATTTGCACAGAAAGAGTATGATTCATGCTTGATCTTAAAGCAAATTCTTTCATATTCAACAGTAATTCTGGTTCAGAGCACCTTGCCCAAAACAATCGGAGACAAATGTTATTCAATTATATTGAATAAAAGCCAGCACTTTGTGATTATTCTGCTTGACTTTGTTGATGTTTTTTTCAATGTTCCAAAACTGACAAACTTTTCATTTAGTTATTAACATTTTTACATAATGAATAGTTTGCTAAATGCTCAATACACTTATTTATGCAAAGATTAAATTGATGCTGTCTTGTTTCCATCTTTTACAAACACAAAAGTCATGGTCAACAAAATGTTGGTACAATATCTAATTTAATTAATTTCTTTCCATCTACATAATTTTACATTTGATTTGCTAGAAAGTAATGCCACATTAATTTATTCTACCATGTACATAGAAAGACACAACAGAGAACAATGCACACACATAATAATATCAATAGCCTGGATGTGGCCATGCATTTAGATTCTGGCTACCACAATAATTAATTTCAAATGTTGATTGGTTCCTGTGCAGTGAGTTGAACTGAAAGTCAGAGGTAGAAAACAAACAACATCACAGTATAATGAGATGCATGGTCAGCAGAGAAGTTGGGTTTGGAGTGATGTGCAGTTGATACTCTCTGGCAAGCACTGTAGACCATGGTTGGCTTGTCTGTGGAATTCACATCTACATTTTTATAGCTCTGAGGATGAGCAGCAAGTGCCCTCATTAAAAAGAGATTTGCATGGAGATCTTGAACATGACACTTGTGTCACAACTTAAATCAACTCAGACATTGGCTTGAGGATGCTTCGCTGTAGTGGTGATAGTGCTGTGAGATGATTGTGAGGACTTTAGTTTCAATTGGACATTTACCGAACAGGCGAACAAACACATTTTCTATTCTTAAACAGATGTGCTCCTTATACATCATCAATCGTGGTGTATCTGTAATTCTGAATGTGTCTAAACAGATATGCGCTCATCGTGAATTATTCAGAAGACAGCCATAGATGAGGTGACTCACTGAGCATTAGCAAGGCACAATTGTAAAAAAAACATTAATCGAAACGTAAACATTGAAGTTCACAAAATAAATAATATGACTCCAGCATTTTAAAATACAACTATGGCAATACCAATGTAATAATAGTTGTTTTGGGGGGGTCTGGGGGCTTAATATCTCACTGACTACCAGATATGTGCTGAGAAATTGAGTTCATGTTAATATCAATTTAATGATTACACTTAATTTGTGTAGTGCAATCGGATTGCTTTTAAATTATATTATGCTGATGCTGACAATCCCATGCATTTCAACTCTAGTTGATGTCCACGTCCAAAACATTTAATATGAAACATTTGCCTGCCTGGCACGATAGTATTTAAAGACACAAAGGGCAAGGCATGCTTAAAATGTGTTACAATATTAACTGCATCAACGGAATGTGATATTAAGTCATTTAGTTACCTTTTGTACCATTGTGTGGGACACCTCTGTTGAGGACAACAGGTTTATTTCTAAATGTAATTAATATGTTCTGGTTGTGCAGGAGCTTTGTTCTCACAGTATCACCATAGAACACAATGGGAGTATAACATGTGACGTATCATATACTCACAAAGATGAAAATCAATAGCGCTATGCTATGCTGTGTATTAGTCAGGGCTAATGTGTCAATGTTATGACAGGTGGTGTGAAAGGCCTTTAAATACTGCCTTTGACGCCACCAGTGTAAATCCTAAAGGATCCCTCTCCCATAGTCTCTTTAAGATTAGCTTTGACTTAAGCATCAGTAAGCTCTTCGAGTTGTCGGAGAAGCATGTATTCGCACGCAACCTGGGTAGCTATTACTACATGGTCCAGTACACTGCCATCAGACTATTGTATACCACCCCATTTTTACTGGCTAGTCAAGTCTAATCAATTGGTCATTGTAACAATGGAGTTTCCAGAAACAGTATCCACATGTGTTACATGTGAGTATTTATTTGTAATTGTTTAGTATATTGTAAGAAGTTCATAAGGCTTAGTAAAGAATTCAAATAAAAATCAGTCAGTTGAATTTGTGTTATAATCCTAAAATATAATAGTTGCTGTAGTAAAGCTGAAGTTCCAGGTAACTTGCATAGTTTAAAACATTGAACAGTGTCAACTGACAACTGACAGCACAAAATGAATATAATTTTGAGGAATATCGTAGCCCCAACACAATTCATCTACAATAAACGCCTTCCATCCATCTCATAGTCAACATAGGGACCGTAACCAGAGGACACTGCAGAGACATTAGCATGTTCATGATGCAAACAAAGTGTATAAACTGTGAGTTTATTCAAATTTTTTTGATGTTTGAATAAAAGCTGTTTATGAAGACGTACTTGAAGCATGTATTGACAGAGGCACTCCCGTATATGCTACGCAAACCACATAGTCCTGCCAAACACACATTGCATTTGCATTTGTACTTTCTATATGACATGTTGGCAGGAGAGGAAAGAGCTACACAGCTCATTTTCACCAAAAGTAAATCCAGGTTTTATATATTTAATTTCACTCCTCACCACTATGTTTACATTGTAATTAAGTGGTATCACCCAATCTGCAAATGTTATTCAAATGCACCCATGTGACAAAAACCTGGTCATCAGACAGAGCCTCTTCCTGTCTACATCATTGTTTGGTCATTGTAAAAGAAACAATACTGCAAGTTGTACCTATTTCCTAAGTTTAAATATTAAAGGCTGGTACTGTCCTTGGCCCTACCTGATTGGTTGTGATTATTGTCTTTGTGCTTTTTAGCTTGGGCCATTATAGGGTCATTATAGGCAGGCAAAAATGACTGTATGTTGAAAATATCATATGTAGAGGAGTTTGTTGGTTATGAAAGTTGATTTTAAGACATGAACAGAAGTGGTTATTGATGGATTCAGTTGGTTAATCATTAACAGTGAGGAAAACCAGATGGACTTTCTCTAAATGGGAAGTGGTGCTTATTTGACCACAGATTATTAATAATAATAATCTACAGACAGATTTTCAATTGGAACTAACCGAATGTAATGTGCATATAACCAATTATAGGGCAAGTAAAACAAATAATTGCATTGCAATTCACCAGGTGTAAAATAAAATAAACATGGTTTGGAAGTGCTAAGCAGTTGTACAAAAACAGGGTACAGTATATGGTGTGTGCTTAGTAAATCAATTACTTAGTGACTTTCTAGACATACAGAACAGTGCAGTCTGTAAATGGATGGTGGTACAATTTCTGTTGTTTTGGCTCTGTACTCCAGCACATTGGGTTTTAAATGAAACAATAAATATGAGGTTTAAGTGCAGACCGTCACCTTTAATTTGAGGTCCATATCAGGTGATCCATGAAGGAATTGCAGCCCTTTTTATACAGTCTCCCCATTTCAGGGCACCATAGCGTTAAAGACAGATGGCTTCACGGGTGTTTCTGAATAGTGTGCTGTGTTTAAGCTCTTAGTGCAGGTATACGGGATAAGAGAGCTTTCTACTCTTGATTCTAGGCTTTTGGAGGTGTTTGTCAACATGAGGACCAGAGATGTGGAGGCTTAGGGCTGATGTTTCCCACCTTTCTGTTTCTATGCAAAGCGTCTTTGGGACAGCTTGTTTTGAAAAGGGCTTTACAGATAATAAAAAATACAAGAAATTGAAAATTGTTTTATGGCCACTGCTCAATGAAGCTGTGAGCTGAGCACCTGTGAGGTGTCTTTCAAACTAGATACTCTAGTGCACACCTTTGTATGAAATCTTCAGTTTCTTGGCAATCTCAAGGATGGAATAGCCTTCACTTCTCAAAACAATAATTGAGAATTGAGAATTTAAACCAAAATTGAACTTTGGAAAGGGCAATGTACTAGATAGTGCAGCAGCTGAAATAAATATATTTTTTAGCTTCATTAAAGAACGCAGTTGTTTTCAGCTGTGGTAACACATTGTTTTTGTACACTGGAGTAATATCGGCTGCAAATGGGACGTTATTATCATATGTAAACATTGAATAAAAAAAACTATTTTAATAGTCATTTGTAACATTTTCAATGTCTTGGCTGCATTTTTTAAATCAATTTAATGTTGCTTTGGTGAATAAAAATATACATTTCTTTCAAAAGCATAAACATTTCACAGTGATTCAATGAATGGTTATGTACATAAATATATGCATTTTCCCATGATGAATATATTTATTTTATATATTTGCAATTCTTGCACGGAACAGTCCTAGGTGTCCTTTGAATGTACTGTGGTGATGAGTGCACTGCTAATCAATCTAAACACATATATACTGTACACTGAAAGAGAGGGTGCACACAAAATCCCATACGATAATGATTGTGTGCAGAAAGCAGCAGAGTCAGGGGAAAGCCAGTGGAATTAAGGTCATTGAGTTAAATGCAGGGTCCCAGGGGGTCAAAGCTCAGTCTTAAATTCTGAATCAGGGAGCCATGGAATACATTAAAAGCACATTAGGCTGGGCTTTTGTTCCTGCAGTTTCCTAAGACATTAACCGCTCTCAACACAGAAAACAAATAAATCATTCAAACAATACCGCCCCAAACCATGATGCTCATTGCATTCACCTCACCCTTATTTCCACACAAAATTATGTCAGTCCTTAAACAGATGAGGTTTTGTGAGAATGCTAAAAAACCCCACTATAAAAAATCATCCTAATGTTCATAAATAAAATGAAGACATCTGTGGTTAATAAAGTGTTATGCTGTGTTTTTCTTTTTAGGCCCTTGTATTTCAGCAGTCATTTGCTAGCTTCTGTTGCTGGATGGCTACATTGCTCTGGGTGAGATTTCTAGGCCTATGTAGCCGGGAACCAAGCATAAACATGATTTCACTTTTATATTATCATCAAACATGGCCTAAGGATAGCACTGTAGATGCTGAAAGCGTTAGCGCTTTAGCGCATTAGCCATAGGTGCTGTGAGGCTTTAACCTTACTGGGGCACAGAGCCAGTGGACGGGCAACAGAAGAGAAGATTTCACATTCAGGAACGATTGTTTCGTCATGGCTATGCAGTGTGGTGTGCCGGGCAGCTCTGTGGCTGTAAACTAGCATGCTGGCCAGCATTAAGCATGCCAATCAAGGCTCTGCACATTACACTGCTGTGGCTAACTGGACTAGCTTCAGCTGAGAGAGTTGCTCACGGGCTTCAAGATACACTGGCTTCAAGCTCAGTGCATCTTCATTGTGACTATATCCTCAGTGCACGATTGTATATTTCAGGCTCTTTTATCTGTAATGGATTTCCAAAATGGATTTGAACATGTGGTCTTCACAGCTTGGTCTTGCAACTCCAGCTGAACAGTGCTTGCATTGCACAATATACATTGTTGTAGTAATGATCACTAATAACATGGGGATAGGTGATAGGTGGTGCTGTAACAAGTAAAGTGGGAGGTAAATATCACTTTGGCAAAGTAGGTTCTCGGTTCTCTTGCCGTGTGTTTACATGTAAATGTACGTACACAGACTACTACAATTTCTGTGGTATAGGTTGGAAAACAATTGGGGCGAAACTGAAGAGAATCAGTGCAACTTAAGAAACTGAGGTTTCAGGGACGCTTTTGGTTTTGCTCTTTCTAGTTTCTGGACAAAATATTTGAAATTAGTTGAAATACTTGAGGCCAGACCTGGGCCTTCATATGAATGTCAATTTTCAGGTATCAAAGTCACATATCATATCTGAAAGGGATTTTCATGTTTTACCTGAGTTTGGGTAACTATACTGTAGGTTCATATGATGCTCATATTGATGTCAGTGCCAGGCATGCACTGCTGCAGATAATATGTTCAGACTGTGTGGAAATGACGTACTGTTCTATCAGCAGTTTAATTTCAGAATAAATCCATTATTGTTACATTTTAAACTAATGGCGGTAAATCAATGACACTGCCTTCCTACCTCAGGGCTATCAGCAGCCCCTGAAGAAGGCTTCCTCCTGGAAACACATGAGCAGCACTGACTGCGCCCTTGTCACCATCACTGGAACTAATTCAGTCCTGTGGTAGCTTAACTGTTCTCCTCAGGATAAATCCAGTTAAGAATCATAGGAACCCTGTTTAATGAAAAAAACTTCATCTGCCAGCATTTTCACTGAATAGTTATCATATGGTATTTCTTTCCTTCACTGCAGTTACAATAACAAATGCTAAGACTAACACATTTGCATTGCACATGTCAACCATAAACTAATGCATTCCAGATGTATCTTGGCTGTCAGTATGGACCTCTTCTCTAAAATTATTTTGCATTCCAAATACACTAGATACTATAGCTGAAACATCTCAGATATGGAAGAAAGTGCCATAACTATAATCTTCCAACTTTGTTTTACCCCAGTCATATAAATTCGGTACGCCTCTGTTAAAAACTTGACCAGATCCAACCATCCATTATCTAATCCATTTATTCCTAGTCAGGGTCACAGGATGGAGCTTAACCTAGCATACATGAAGTGAGAGGTAGGATTACACCCTGGACAGGTCACCAATCCATCGCAGGGCTTCACACCCCACTCATTCACACACTCATGCCTATGGGCAATAGACTCTCTAATTAGCCTAACCTGCATGTATTTGGAATGTGAGAGGAAACCAGAGTACCTGGTGGAAACCCACATGGACATGCGGAGGACTGCAAACTTCAGAAAGAAAGGCCCCAGCTGGGATTCAGACATGCTATCAGAGTGATAACTTTCACTCTGATAGCACGTCATGAAATAAACACATAATGTCCTAAATTGATACAGGAAAGAACAAATAAAATATTTTTAAATATGTGTAATGTGGGGCAGCCTGGGTTTAAAGGCGTTTAACCCCAAATTGTTCCAGGGAGGGTTGTCTCCTGCTTAGCCTTATCAACTGTAACAGCTAAATAACATGTAATGTAATGTACTTTATTTAATGCATTCATCAATAATACTGCTTGTTACCTGATGTAACGCTAATGGATATTTCAGGTAAAGGTCACCTGCATGTCTGTGTGTAATGTCTTTGTATCCATTTAATTTAAACTCTAATACAACTATGGAGAATTTCAGTTGAACAGAGATTTTAAAAATATTGTTAACATGCTTCTAGAATGGCTTAAAAAATTGAAACTGAGCCTCTGTCAAGCAGCTTTTGGTGGGAATGTGGAAAATTGCTTAGTTGGCTTATACCTGGAACTAAACTGGTCAGGTGGACTGAAGGATGAAGTCACACAACCTGTGTGTGTGTGTTGGAGATGTGATTTAAGTGAGCCTGGGAGAGTCCAGATCCTCTCCAAAAACTATGGGTCTTTGAAATACCTGGCAATGCCAGTCTCCGTGATGAGAAACACTATCCAATTGGCCAAAGCTTACAAGGAACAGAGCTGCTAAGTCTGTCTGATCTGAGAGCCTGAAGAGTGAAGATTTCTAATGCTAGGATTGACAGTGAATGGCTTAAAGGAACATGCTGGCAAACCTACTGAAGCTTGTCGGGTTGCATTTATGCTATGCTATCTCTGTGATGCTTTAGCACCATCTCATATAAGTCACTATCTGGTCAAGATCACTATCAGAACATAACACAGTATCAAGTCCTTTCACAAAAAACAAAATGAAAATATCCAGTATAATAATAAAATGTGTGATGAATACAATATATCATAAAATATACATCTCAAAATATATATCTCAGCTGTTGAATTGTATGTCAAGGAAACAATAATATAATTTAATCAAAATGTAAACATGTATACTGCAGTTCTCCAGGTGCATAATAGCCAAATGTAAGCTTTTGTTTCACTAAAAAATGTTTTAGTTGCAATACCATGCAAAGACAAAGCTAAACGGCCTGTAACTACTGCTGTTTCAGAACAGACCAAGCATTGCAAATAAGCATTTTACAGGCTAAATTGCTCCATCTAGTGGACATATAATTAAACAAAAAGTACTGCCCTGTCTTTCACCCTTCAAAATGTGAGCCATTAGCCTTTTGCTATGTTGCCCCAGTATACTTTATACGCCTAATTAAAATTGTAATGATGCCTAACATGGTCCAAAATAAACCTTTAAAGTTTAACGTCTACAGTAGCGTGATGTTGTGGTTAAGGAACTGGGAGGTGGGTGGAGGAGTTTAGATGGGGTTGGGGAAAGCAATGTTATGCCTGAGCAACATTTCTGTGAGGCCTGAGAGGAATTTCTAGCCTAAAAGTAGACTGAGTTTGGGCTTTTAACATCATGTCCGGCTCCCTCAGCTGTTTTATTTGGGTACGATCTGCATCATGACAAACTCATTTTGTGCATTGGATATTTGAGAAATAAATGTATTGATATCAATGTCATAAGAAACAGGATGAAGATGCAAATGATTAAATGTATTATTGTGCTACTATCAGAAGAAGATACCTGCAGTTAAGTTTAAGTGATAGATTCATAAAGATGACTTGGGAATAAATGTTATTAATTGCATATCGTTTGTTACTTTCTTGTTGAGCTTCCCTTTACTCCAGTTCCTAGCATCCAAATTGCTTAATTGCAACTCTTAAGCATGAATGGCCTTCACACTTTAAGAGGATGAAATTAGTAAATATCTCTGCTCTGCATAGTTCCATACACAGTGATATTTGGGTTTAATGCATGGCCATGAGGTAATAGCATGAGGCAAAAGTATTTTTAAGGCATAATATACGCATATACACTCACAGAGCACTTTATTAGGAATAATTCTGTATTTTATCTGGTTTTTGTTTTTCGTCCCAGTTAGTGTTTTGTTTTTGTCTGATTTTAAGAGCTGCACTGAGGAAAATGCAAATGCATGGCAATAAAGTACTAAATCTCAAATCTCAAAATCACAGGCCAACAAACTGAAACAGAACGAGAAATAATCACTGGGGGTTAAAACCTTCTGAACATGTACAACAGCAATATAATTTGAAGTGGTGGGGTCTGAGTTCTATTACACAGCTTGTAATTAGTTGAGGCTGCCAGATTATTAGGAGTTGCATAATGGCTCAGGGATCTAGATGCTTAATGAGAGGTTAGCAGAGTGGAATCTCAAATGGGCAGTTGCATATCTACGCATAACATGTCTCCAATTGCTCACTCCATACAAAATCTTGCCACACAGCGGCCCTGGAAAAGGTTGCCAAGCTTAGTACAGAAAGCATTTTTTCAGACGGTGATGTGTTACTCATTCCGCAAGCGTGGAGCTATAGGTTGACATGTGGGCATGAGTCAGCTTTGTCAGGATTGTACGTGCAGAAGAGAGGCAGAATTCTGGAAAGATGCATCAGAGAGCTGGGATTCCCAGCTGTTGAACAGCATCATGGTATTGCGAGGGAGGTCAGGCTCGAGGCAGTCACAGGACTCAAAAGCATGACGTTGTCATGCTAAAATGCAATGCAAGTTACAAAACATTGGATGCCCACTCAAAACCAGCTGATTGGGAAAATCATGATAGCTAATGCACCCTATTAAGATAACTGTGATAAGCAATGGACAAATAAGCCATACATCTTAGTTCAAAACATTTGCAATTATGCATGCTTACTGTGAATCTGAAGCAGCGGCAACGTCCAAGGATAATAAAGACAAGAGTAAAGTATCGGCTCAGGTAATATTTATTGCATAGTAAAATATATAGTGAACACAAAACTTTTCAATAAATGTTATATTTTCACAATAATCAAATTCAAGTAAATATTTTAGTAAAACTTTTAACTGTGTGCATATACCGTACACTCAGTGAGCAATTTATTTGGTAGACCTATACACTAGGTTTTTAATAGTGTATTCAGATGTGGTCAAGAGGTTCAGCTGTTGTCCAGACCAAATGTCGGAATGGGGAATAAATGTAATCTAAGTGACCTTGACTGTGATTGTTGGTGCCAGACAGTGTGAGATGAGTATCTCAGAAACTGCTGATCTCCTGTGATTTTCACACACAACAGTCTCTACAGTTTGCAGAGAATGGTGTGAAAAACAAAAAATATCCAGTGAGCAGCTGTTCTGTAGGCAAAAATACCTTGTTAATGATAGAGGTCAGAGAAGGGCCAGACTGGTCGAAGCTGACAGGTGACAGTAACGCAAATAACCATGCATTACAACAGTGGTATGCAGAAGAGCATCTCTGAACACACAACGCGTCAAACCTCTAAGTGGATAGGCTACAGCAGCAGAAGACCAATAGGTCTAAAACATAAGTCCAACAAATACCTAATAAAGTGCTCACTGAGTGTAATAACCTAGAGGAACAGAGCAATAAATCACACTCAAGTCAGATAAAGTTTATTTTTCTCAAAAACATTAAAGGCAAATAATAAAAGAATAAAGCATTTTCCTCTTACTGATTCTTGGTTGTTTTGGGGAAGCAGAACTTTTCTGAGGCCACTGGCGTGCTGGCGGCCATGACTACAGAGCAGAGGTCTTTCCTCCTCTTACCCCTACTCATGCTGTCCAAAGCTTTGCAGAACTCCCATGCTCTTTACACTGAGCCAGAGCAGGTTCACACTCCCAGTGAGACAGCGGTGTGGCTCAGAGAAAGCGATTGCGGCACATTGCTGTGTGCTCTGTCTGAAAGTGGCCGGGAGCGGGTCTACAGCGGGTCACTCCCTGCGGCCCCGGTCCGTCCCGGCCCCTGGCTGGAGCGGGGGCCCCGGGGCCCGGCGTCTTCGCTGCAGTGTCCTCCTGCGGTGCACTGGGACACTGGCGTCCATGAGACCCTCCTCACACTCGGGCTCCGTCACCCACACTGCGGGGTTCCACAGCTTCTCCCCCTGGAGGCTACCTCTTGCTGGAGGAGCGCACCTGCTGTCGGACCCAACCTGCTGGAGCTACAGCACAGGACACACACACACACACACACACAGAATAACACAAACACAAACACACACACACACACACGGAAAAACACAAACACACACACACACAAAAACACAAACACACACACACAAAAACACAAACACACACAAACGCAGTGACACACATTTCAGTAACCCTCTAGGCATAGCCATTGACACTCAGTATCTCCCTTGCTCTCTATGCCTCATATCAGAATGAGTCTTCAAAGTCTCAAAGATCCCTTAGATCAGCTCAAAGCTCTCAAAACCATGTCAATATTTATAGAGGCTGTCCAGGCAATTTATGACAGGAAAAACTGTATTTCTGCTCTTCAACCAAGGAAAGTCAACAAAGATAAAAGTAGGGGTGTGCTGCACTCTGCTAAAGAACTTCTCACAGCAACTGTTTTCTGGTTCTTGCTTTATAAGCATATAATTTGTTTTGGATGTCAGGATATTAGCTTTGGCATTATAAAACTGCCATCATCTTAAAACTGATTTAGCTCAAATGTATCATCCTGTTTTTAAAGGTCCATTAAACTTTTGACACTACATTGCTACATTTGTACTTGCGACATACTTCATTTCCAGTGCATTGAAATTGCATCAGCATGCCTGAGAAAGCCTGCTCAATGACTCATCAACACTCAGGCAGCACTCACAGTGAGGATACCCAGGTGCCCGCGGATTACTGGCACTGCTGCCAAACGAAGACTGGAAGTTGTGGATCGTTTCCTGGAGAATCTGCCTCTCTCTGCCCTGAAACCAACATTCACACAACAGGATTATAGCCTTAGAAGACATGAGCACCCTGGAGAATGTAAGATAAACGCCAAATGCATATTCCACACACTCGAACGGGAAGGATTTAAGTGTTGAGAATAAAGCGAGAAACTTTAGGGCATCTTGGCAATCGTAAGGTATGCTCAGGGGAGGTAGATTAATGATACCGCTACCTTTCCAGCATTCAGCTCAGAAATGGCTGCCAGAATCTGCTGTCTAGGCCCATCTGTTTTAATTCCCAGCTCCTTTAGATCCCCATCAGTCAGGGTAAGGAAGGCCTCCATGTCTACCTACAAAAAAAAAGACATACATAAAAAAGAACCGTGCAGTTTACTTTGACAGTGGGGGGATCAATGATGGGCAAATAAAACAAAGCACAGAAACACGAGAAAACCCGCAAAAGAACCACAATGAATGCACAAACCTCACATAAAGCAACATTTTGTAAATAATGGTAGTACAATGCAGACAACTCAAGAGAACACAGAAAAGTATGGATTCATTGTCTTACCTCCTGCTCTTCAAATATAGGCTGGTACTTTTCCAGTGAGAGTTTCTTTAGAATGCCTGAAAGCTCATCTGGGGAAAAAACAAAAAAACACTCTAGACAGACTTTAAGACTGACAAAAATGATGACAGCTGCTGAACATCATGGACGTCAATCACTACATCTCTACCCATTACATTACATTTACATTTTTGTCATTTGGCAGACGCTTTTAATCCAAAGTGACTTACAAGTGCATAGGTTCTACCATAAGTCAAAGCATCACATCCAGAACTAGCAAAATACACATGAAATGCTGTTCTAAACATAGTAGTCATAGTCATAGTCATAGTACCCCTTTGAAATAACACAGCAGACTCAGCGCCTTACAGCGTAGCACTTTGGAAACAGCACTGTGGAATCGCAGGATGGACAGCGTGTGGAGTATGACACGGGAGGAAGCGAGCACAGTATACAGAAGGCCCCCGTGGGGACCACCTCACCCTCATCTGTGATGGTGCCACTGCTGGACCCTCCGCTGCTCTTGGAGCGCGGGTGGGAGGAGGCGGAGGAGAGGGAGTCTCCTGGGGGAGGTTTGGGAGTCGGGGAGGGGGAGGGGGTCAGGGTGGGAGAGGTGCTCTTGGAGGTGGATGAGTTTCCGGACTGCGGCCTCTTCATGAGCTCGATTTTCTGGAACAAAGGCACAAAGATAGACACACATTAACTGTTATAATGAGGCTTGCTCATCCTGTAACGTCATCCTGTAAGGTAACCCTTTACATATTTATATGACAGTGGGCTCACCACTAGTGAACATATTCTATTTTGCATTACTGTCTAAATAAATCATGATAAATAAATCATTACAATTTATATTGTCAGCATAACAATTTGAGTGAAAAGTTGAATCTGTGAAGAATTTACAGGAATTTCAGGATTTGTTGGTATTTGGTCTGTCCCCCAGCTTTAATGGCAACATGCACTCGAGCTGGCATGGACTCCACAAATTTGTGCAAAAGAATGTTCCAAAGGGCATCGAATCTATCAAATCAACCCAGAGGCTTACCCTCCCCAAACTCCCCAGATTATTAATCCCCAAATCTGATAGCAGCCTTGTAATCCGCTCTTTCTGTTGAACAGAGTATGGGAGGTGCAGGATACAGGAGCCCTTCGATCAGGAGCGGGTCATACCCTCCGGGAGTGCACATCGCTGGCCACCAGGCTGGGGGTGCTGTGGATGTCCGGGAGGCTGATGTCGGGCACGGCGGGGGCCGGAGTCTCGGTGGCCTGGGGCTTCTGGTCCAGCAGGCCCGCTGCCTTCTTCCTCTGAGCCGCGATCTGAGACAAAACGCTGTCCGCACTTCCTCCTGAGGAAGACCAGGCAGCATGACAGGGTGTGGAAACATTTCAACGTCTACCTTCACTCACCCCCTCCCCCTCTCATGGTGAGAGGCAGTGAAGAAGAACAGAGAAGAAAAGAGAAGCAATGGAGAGAATGCAGGAGGGAAAGGGTTGGCAGTGGAGTGTAATGGTAAGGGAACTGGAAGGTTGTGCGTTTGATTCTCAGACTGGAAACAGGAGGAAGAAGAGGCACGTACCGGAGCGGTTGTGTGGGTCGACCGTGTGTCTGTTCACCCCGGCCACCCCATTTGAGCCCCCGGAGGAGTGGGGAGAGTAGTTGAAGTTTCCGGAGTTGGAGGGGGAGGCGGGACCCTTGGTGATGCTGGGGAACTTGATGGACCGGTTGACCACACGACTGACGGACGTCTGCAGAACCCAGCGAGTGAGAGGGTAGTTACAGGAGCATGGACTGAACAGCGTTCTGCAGATATGACACGGGTTCGGTGCGCTGGCTTCGGCAGCCCAGCTTCACTGCACTCACGATGTCGGAGTTGCCGCTGCTGTTGAAGTTGGCCTTCCCAGGCCTCTGGGGCATGGTGAGGCGAGGCGGCTCCGTTTTTCCCTCCTTCAGCACACGGGACCGGTCCGAGTTCCAGGGCTCGAAGTTGGACGGGGGGAGGAAGGGCGGGATCACGGCCTTCAGCTTGTCATTCGGGAGGCGGGTCAAGGGGGCGCCATTTCTCAGCTGGGGGTGGGGGGGGGTGTAAGCGAGGGGCGGGGTGTGAGGAGTAAGCGAAGGGTGTGGGGGGGGGGGGGGGGTGAGAGGGAGCGGTGGGGGTCAAGGTTGAGAAAAGAAACAGTTTATTTGCTTTAGCGCTTGCCTTCGTGCTCTTCAGGGATAGGGATGATGGAACCACCATGCCTACAGATGTCTACAAATGAGTTTCATACTGCCATTTACAAATTCTCACAAACTTCAGCTGGTACTTGAAGCACAAGAGTTCATGTACTTGAATCAGGCTTAAACCTGGACACTAACCATTGTTGTTATAAGAGAGTCATCTTTTTCCGTGCTGGTTCTGCCAATACCTGAAACAAATACAAAACATACTTTTATTACATCACAAACACATTTTATCATAGATTTCAGACCATCATCTGGCTCTAGTGATGCCTAGTGGTAACACCTGATAGT
This sequence comes from Conger conger, assembly GCF_963514075.1. NCBI lineage: Eukaryota > Metazoa > Chordata > Actinopteri > Anguilliformes > Congridae > Conger > Conger conger. Next base: position 60,063,085 of record NC_083763.1, read on the forward strand.
TGTTGATAGTTGTTTGGAGTATATAGAATCACTTGTAACACTGATTTGAGTTCTGAAGTGCAGTCACACGGGCCTCTCTCACCGCTGTCCTTGCTCTTGGCGCTCCACGCCACGCTCACGTCAGTGTTCCCCAGACTGGGAGGCATCGCCATAGCGCCGTTGGGCCCCCCACTCTTCCCGTCCGCTTTCATGGTGGAGTCCAGAGACACCTCGGGGTCGTCCGGGAAGGGAGCCAGGCGATTGGTGGAGAGCCCGTGCCGCAGAGTGTGGGTCAGCTTGAGCCTCCTGAACCGATTGGACATCCTGTTCCACCACGACTGTCGGGGACGAGAGTCACGTCAGGTATTTAAACATGCTTTAAACAGGGAATACCTATCCACAGAACTGCCCTGAGTAACACACATTCTAATGAGGCCATTACAAACAGTGAGCCACTGCTGATTGTAACCTATAGATTGGAGATCTGACCCCAGGATGAATTATTTCAGTTTGCCACCATAAGTACATCAGTGGAAAAAAAAGAGAAATTATATGATGTCATGTCAGTGAATGAACACGATACAAAACATGGTTTTCTCTTGATATACAGTACAGGGACTTTACATATTTTGATATAGACACGCAGCAAAAAAACAACCAGTACCTCTTCTTACGTCTGCAGAAAATATTTGATGAATCTAAACTGCAAAGTATAACTGAGAAAAACAACTCCCCAGACATTTGTGAAATTCACTGCACCACTCATAACACCATACCTTCAGGCCCCCCTTATCATCAGGGGGAACAGGGATGCTGAGAGACTGTCTGCTTTTGGAGCGGGAGAGGGATGTCCTAGCCCTGGACTTGCCCTTGTCTTTATCCACCTGCATGCATACGGAAGCCAGCAACCGCACCAGCTCGGTGTCTGCAACCACAACAAAGCACCTTAGGGACCGTCACCGAATGATAGGATTTAAAGGAGGACACATTTGAGGACAAATGGCTGTGTAGTCAGGCTATAGATATGATCGTGCTTGTTTTATGCAAAGCATTGATTTGTCTCACCTGGGTCATTCAGCAGCATGACGAGATCAAAGGCGGTGTAGCCGTTTTTGGCACGGAGGTTCACATCAGCACCCTGGTTCAGCAGGTACTTCACAACATCCTTATTCCTTCAAATGAGAGATGAAAAGCGAAACATAACCAAACACGTAAAAAGATATGGATGTTACCAGTGGTAGGTGGATTAAAGTACAGGATGTTACCTGTGGTAGGTGGATTAAAGTGCAGGATGTTACCCGTGGTAGGTGGATTAAAGTGCAGGATGTTATCCGTGGGAGGTGGATTAAAGTGCAGGATGTTACCCATGGTAGGTTGATTAAAGTCCAGGATGTTACCCGTGGTAGGTGGATTAAAGTACAGTATGTTACCCGTGGTAGGTGGATTAAAGTACAGGATGTTACCCGTGGTAGGTGGCCTGCATGAGAGCGGTCCACCCGTGAACGCTGTCCTGCTTGTCCACATCTGCACTCCTCTCCACCAGGAGCTGCACCACCTCCAGCTGCCCGCTGACCGCAGCAATCATCAGCGCAGACGCCCCGTCCCCGTTTGCCATGTTCACCTGGGCCGGGTCTTCATCCAGGATCTCCTTCACCAGCTGGGAGTTCCCTGTCACACACACACACACACACACACACACACACAAACATAAATACACCGTGGCATAGACATGTGCACACATACACACAGGCAAATGCACACACATTTTCCCTTGCTGTCTATGTGCAGATTTGTGGTAAATGTGGTAAAACCAACAGTGCAGGAAAAAGGGAATGTAAGCAAATGTTCCTGGCCTACACCCAAATTTGCTTCTTTGAATATTATTCCTGCATGGTTTATCTTAATTCCAAACCCACACTACCTTACTCCCACGCCTGCCTTTCTGAAATGCATACAAATGCCAGACTAGAGACCGACATGTAAGATTGCAAATGTCATGTAGGGTTTTACACTTGGGCAATCACTACCTAATATAAAACATTCCCTCAACTGGTCTGAAGATATCGCTTCCAGCGCCAAAGTAACATTACAACCACCATTCAATGCAAATGCATGTTTTTGTTACATGAAAAGGAAATTAACTTACCTAATTTCAGGGCACTGAATACATCTGGCCTTCTCTTCTCATCATCTTTAATGGTAAAAAAAAACAAAACAAAAGGATATAAACCCAAAAAGTTCATTTGAAAGGATTTACATTATGCAGTGGGACTTTGTACTTTGTGTACAAGCTGGCTCAAAACAGGGAGTAGTCTGTACGCTAGGTTATCTGTACAGCCATACACATAATGGCGAATGCATTGCAATGACATGAATTAAAACTACTTGAATGAATAATATTAGAGCAGACAACTTGGAAGTTGCAAATTTAGACACCATTGCTCTATTTTGCCAACTGTTCAAAAATTATTATCTACTTATGCAAAAACCAAATTAGTATTACACATTTGGTACAGTAGTTTCTTCCATTCCAACAAGAAGTGAAACCTCAGACAAAACAGCTGTGAGACAGATATCAAGGAGGTTATTATAAAACTCCAAAGGAACCTTCATCTGTTTACTCAGATGAAACTGCCAATTGTACTAATATGGTTATTAGTGAATTGTATTTTCACACACAGGTGCTGTCGACAAAAAAGAGAGTTAAAACTGTCTGTGTAAGATATTATTTTCAAGCACATTAATACTAAAATTACTACAGACACTACAGAGAAATCTATGGAATAATCAGTTCATATGCAGAATCTTCAAAGATACTAAGAAGGAAGAAGTAATTCCAGAAAGCACCACACCTCTCACAATAATTGGTGGCTTGAGGCAACCATGCAAATTTGAGTTTTATAAAACATGAAAATAATGATTAGCAGGCCATTAAACCCTGACGACAATAAAAAGAGTGTTTGTGGGCTTGGTCTCTTCAGATTAGACCGACTGACCATAGCCCGTCAATGAGTGCGGGTACCTGGCTGTGGGCGCACAGTGGTGATGGAGTCTAGGTAGGCCTTCACGTCCTTCTGCTGCAGCTGCAGGGCGATCTCGAAGGCGGTCTTGGCCAGCACGTTGACCTGGTCAGGGTCGGCACCCCTCTCCACCAGCTGCTGAGCCACGCCGACCTTCCCGTTGAGCGTAGCCAGCATGAGCGGGCTCCAGCCAGTGGTCTTCAGGGTGGCGTTGACGTCAGCGCCCCACTCCAGGAGCAGTCTCACCCCGGCCTCGTGCCCGTGCTGGGCGGCCGCCATCAGGGCTGTGATGTCCAGGAACTCCCTGGCCCCACCGCCGTTGTTGTTGTTGTTGCCGTTGCCCTCCGGGACATCCAGGTGGTCGTAGTCATCCACGAAGGCCCCGCTCTCCATCAGCAGCTTGACCATGCCGGTGTGGCCCCCTCTGGCCGCCATGGTGAGCACGCTGGCCCCCATTCTGTTCTTGCCATTGATTTCCGCTCCATTTTCCAGAAAAATCTGGGCAACGTTCATGTGCCCAAACCTGGATAAAATAAAATAAAAAAGCATTGTTTTTTTGTTTTTTTTCTGTGGTGTTGTCTTGGAGATAGTTCTTCAGACAGAGCTATGTAGGACTGACATTTCTAAGCCATTAACTGCTTTGCAAAAATTTGGTCAAGTTATTCAGTAATGTATTGATTAGTAACACATTGACTAAACTGAATACATTAGAGGCATCAGGGTCCTAAGGGCTACAAACATTCTGCCACCAGTGGAAATGAAAATGAAGTATAATGTGACATAAAAAACGTTTAAGAATAATATTAAATAAAAATAAATCTGGTGTTAGATCTCCTACACTTATTAATAAATGGTTTTGTTTCGTAAGCCTCCTCTTGGAAGGTAGGTACTGGAACGCAACAGCACTAGCGTTGATTGGCATAGATTAAAATGTGCTGAACCGCAACTCGGTTCATCGACAGGTAAAAAGTATTCGCTGCCACCCACAGTCATAGCTTGAATCTACACTATACACAAAGGTAACTTATAATCAATTAAGCCTTTCAATTTCCGATAGGTCCACGTATCACGGTAGGAATAACTATACACACAAGCTTTCCATTAACGTTACTTCTAAGGCGAATAAATTCAGGAATACTCATCCCTTGTGAGTAAGTGTTCAACTAACTCGACTCAATCCGTCATCTCCATATATGTTCAGTTTGCAAAGAGAATGAATTACACATACGTGAATGAGCCAACATATCACCCCATGTACTATATTAAAGTTCTGACCAATAAGCACGCACAGTAAGCGGTACCACACCTTGCAGCTTGCATGAGTGGGGTCCAGCCATAGTTATTACGGCTGTCCACGGAGGCCCCTTTTCTGAGCAGAAACCTGACTATGTTTTCATGTCCATTCGCTGCGGCGAACTGAAGTGCAGTATTTCCCTCTTCGTCCGTGCAATCCACCGGTACAAGAGAAAGGGCTCGGGAGAGATCAACGTTACATTCGGATCTGCACTGAGTCCCGGTTTCGCTTGCTCCAGGTTCAATAATCCTCCTGACACTCTCGTAGTCCCCCTCATCACAAGCACGGAACAACAGCTGCGAGTTGGCTGGAATACTGTAATTCATCTCGGGGTGGTGTTTTCTATCTTGTACTTTTGCTCTGAAAGTTGTTCCCCGCTATTTAGAACGTCTATCGCCGGCCCATGTTTAAAAGACATTGCGTTTCAAATGTTCTATTAACGCAGAAATCATTCAGCTAAGTATTCAGTAACTATTTGTGTGTCTTCCCCACTCCCTAAATGGCTATTTGAAGCGATTACATTTTCCGTTAATTTGTCCCGTTAAACTATTTGTAGCCGGTGTAGCTTTATGGTTAGCTATGTATCCAAGAAATCTGTTCCCTGTAAAGTTCAGCGCATGCGCATCATCCAAGACGTAAAAGGACTTTTTCAGACCGTGTCATTTACCGTAAATTGCAAAAAAGGAGAACGCAGACTAAAGTGTTATTGCAACTCACAGTTGATGCTGGATACCATTTTCATGGTTCAAATGAACTATAGGACAGCATGTCGAATGTAGGGTACTGCACGTGTCTTGATTTGTGGTAAGGCTGTTTTTATCGGACCGTCATCATTTGTCAGTATAGAGATTCATCAGATCTTACTAGGACAATTTTATTAGGACAATATGTCTGCTGTCTAAAGCCATACATAACTATACAAAATTTCCAACTTTGTTTTATGAACTCGTTGAGGTCTTGATTGTGGTTTTGTTAATGCATCGCATTAAAATATAGCCTACTTATTTAGTTCTACAAATTGATGGATATGTAATGGAGCTAAATTTACTATATAACTTCTGCAGCTATGAAGCCTTGGTGTCATGCATTTTATGTCTGAGCTGCACAATAATAACTGTGTCAGAATGAATGTGGATAGATCTGATAATTTCTTGATGAATATGAAAGATTAAATATGTCAGTTGATACAGTGGCTTGTGTCCAGTCCCTGCCCTGGATTCCCTTTGTGGATAAATGGACAGATAAGAATTCAGCAAGAGTATACAAAGACAAAACACTTGGGAAATATTTCATTGCTGTCAGTATTAGCCTAAACCACTTCTATGTGAAACCTGTCATGGATGTATTTGTAGGTCTGTAGTAATTGTATAAATTTGTAAAAAATTATCCTTTGACACAATGCTTATTATTATTATTATTATTATTATTATTATTATTATTATTATTATTATTATTGTTATTGTTGTTGTTTCATTGATCACATTGGAAACAAAATATTGCAAACCACATATTATACTGTGTATTATTTTAACATGTATATATCTGCAATAAAAATGATTAAAAATGCATAAATAAAATAAGCAGCTGAAAATTACAGATTAAAATATTAATTAAATAATAAACATCTGATCAAATGCTGCTCCAACTTGGGTTCAGAAGCAAACACTTTCTAGCTCTGAAAGTTACTACAGCATCTGCTGTGTTATTTCAGAATGGATATGGGCTATACCTCTATTATTGCAGATACTCTGACAATTTTTAGCAAGTTATAAAAAAAGATTCTGAATTTGTTGAGGCTTTTTCTAAGGTGTGCATGACAATGTATACACAAGGAATCAGCAACTTATTGGTGATAATTACTCACATTGACAGATGTTATAATGGAGCAAAAATGGTTTAGGATTTAGTTTTTAATTTTAAATTATGAGATAAAAGAATAATTCCCTATGTTTTACTCAGGCCTCGATGACCTGATTCCAGCAAGAAGAATGCCATTCATATTTCTGCAGAAAGAGGGAGACAAAACACCACAACCAATCAAATCCAAAACTGAAACAGAGGACATTTAATAAAACTTTCAAGCTGATACAAGTAATAAGAAAATCTGCTGGAAAGTCATTGCTGGAAATGATACTGCACATAAATCCAGTTGCTATTCCTAATCTCAGCCTTGGAGATAACATCTGAATCTAAGATAGAAGTGTCCAGTTTTGTTGAATAGTCTAGAACCCTTGATACTTTTAAATGTATAAACAACCAAAAAACATTCATTTTCATTCATTAAAGAGGAGAAGCACATATTTTGATCCCTAGATAAACAATTTCACACACAAGCCTGTTTGAAAATCTTGAAAAAGCATAATTTGACATAATTCAAATGGTCATGGTTTAGTTAGTTTATATATCCCAATACTATTGGGATATATAAACTGAAGCAAGTGCGGTTGTTCCAGAATTTGCCAAAGCTATTTCATGGAAAGCGCATATATTATGAGAAACACTTGCAATCATGCCATAGGCTGTTGATGCATTCATAACTCTTTAGAATCTAAATGTCAACACCTGGATAATCAAGCACACTACTTTTCTCATTGACAGTTTCTCAGTGGTAATATTTATCAGTTTACAGTATTTTTTTGTGCATGTTTATCATGGGTGCCAACTCTGGACACAGTGGTGTTATCCAAGACATTTGTCTTCATAACACCTATTCTATGCTGCAGTCTGTTTCTATTTCTATTTCTGAAGTCTGTTTGCAGATTTTAAATGAAACCATATTCTAGACAATTGCATGAAATTACTAGAAGTAGATGACATGATGCATCATCGTGGTGCATTTTCATACTGATGTTCTTAAACAATGGTCTGTTTACAATGAGTAAGTACTGCAGTTGATGTGAAGGCATTGTAACAAAGCAGTCTTGGAACAAATATAGGTATTTACATGCAGCCGATCACTCTACAATGTACAATTTAAGTATGTAGACGGGGAGATACCTTTAGCCAAACTGAGTTAAATGGTGCATTTCATATTGTATGCAAACTACTAAAGGGAGAGCTGGAATCTCATCCATAGTAAGACTGAAACAGTCAGAGTAATAGCTTTATCATTTGTCAGGCATCATTTGGATTTTTGGTCTAGAATCTCTAATTGTAATGTTTTCCCTGAAGAGAGGGTGTTAGCCAGAAGAGGGCAGTGTAGCACCAGGATCACCTATTAAAACTGTATGAAGTCAGTGTGAATATCCTAAAAACCCTAAAGCCCAAAGTCATTTCTTCAAGTATATACTTTTGTTCAAACTGACCAGTCCATTAGTCAGGCAATTATATAATGTCATCACAGGCTTAGGCTTGGCCCTATACACATTGGGAAGTTTTGGGTTTTAGTTTAAACATATCCTTCTATAGGATATGTTTTGTTACTACACCTGTACAGTTTCAAGGTCGGAAAATTATATAAAAAGATTGATCTCATCAGACTCATCAGTGCTGGAAAAGTGCCCTTTTTTTGGAGATGGCTCACAGAACTTATTCCCAGACCAGGGGCCTCATTTATAAACGTTGCGTATGCACAAAAGAATGCGTACGCCACTTTCTAAGCAAACTTTGGCATTTATAAAAAACGAACTTGACGGGAAAATGTGCGGTCATCCACGGAAACTCTGACCCATGCGTACGCACATTAACTGGAGAAATGAGAAACTGCGACTCCGATGGCAATGGGATGAAACGCGAGAAATGGTGTGAAATTGATACCACTGTGTAAAATAAATCGAAATATTACCTCTCACGTATCATATATGAAGAGTTACTTCGCAAAAACGGATAAAAGCCTCTCTTACAACAACTGTTTGATTGATGCTCACTGGAGTACCCAAAAAATATGATTTAGGATGATAAATATAAACGGAGATGTTGTTGTAAAATAATCCCTCAAATATGTAGAGGAATTGTTAAACAATACTTCATGTTATTAAATGTATTCTCATAAAAAATATGGTGAACAGTCGGATAAATTACGCTGCACTGATGCCGTTTACAATGGGTCAGTCGGGCAGATACGAGTGCATAGTTTCATATATTGTTATCATATTCATATATTATGTTTTATAATGTGTTTATTGTTATGGATTTTTGTTCGTTTTATCTCTTAATTTTGTAACTGTGTTTTCAATGGTGCTAGACAAATAACGTGTATTATTATCATTATTATTATTATTATTATTATTATTATTATTATTATCATCGTCATCATCACATTCGTTGTGCAGAACTTTTCGTCATTTACAATCAATCAGGATAATTCCCACACCTGTAGCTTTTCAGAGGCAATCAAATCGCTGAAATCCCTTTTCTTGGCCTTCTTTTCAGCGTTTGCCATTGTCGTCTTCGTGAAATGCATATTCATTAGGGGTGTTTCACTGCCTATTTATAGGCGGGACATGAAGCTGGCAAAGGTGCGCCACATTTAGAGTTGATTGTGATTTATAAAGGAAAACTGGCATGGGACGTGCGTGTGCACTGTTTTATAAATCAGAATATTTTTGTGCGTACGCACGTCCATGCGTACACAACCTTTTGACGTGAATCCTAAGCACAGTTTTATAAATGAGGCCCCAGAACATTCAGACAACAGGACACAATGTGGATGGTAATGCATCATGCCTGTCCCCAGTTCAACAGGTTTCCCATGGTAACCAACATAACTGTCCAAAATCTGATAAACTACTCTAGATGCGGCAAATAGAAACCTATACAAGAAAGAAAGCCTAGAAAGAAAGCATTCCCAGACTTCAAGGTAATTGCAGTAGGTAGCACCCATACAGAGAAGAAACGCCTTAGTTATAAAAATAAATTTTCGAAGACTGGTAAAAATCCTCAACAGGGTTGAACTTGCTCTGGGTGATGCAGAGTCCACAGAGGACGTGACAAAGATATCCACTAACTGAGGTCGTCAACCACCGTTGTCGAGGCAACACCCCCAGAGATCTACCTTAATTTCCTGCCAGTAACATGATCAAATGTGACAAATGTAACATTGTATGTTAACACTCAATCATAATGAAAATGATCTATTATTTGGAGATTGAATAATTGCATCATGCTATGGGGTTTATTTTTTAGCAGAAGGTACTAGGAGGCATATTGCCACCAAGGGCATGATATATGGAGCCAAATACAGGGAAATCCTTAAGGAGAGCCTATTTCAGGCTGCAAGAGATCTACACTTGGGGTAAATAATCATGTTGCAACAGGGCAATGACAGAAAGCACACAGCAGAAACTACAAATGTATTGTATAGCTTTTAAATAAGAAGATCAATATTCTGGAATGACCTCTAAATGAGATTTAAATCGCATTGAAAATCTGTGGTATGACCTGAAAGCTTCTGTTATCATTTTGTGCTGGCCTGAAAGGCTTTCATCCTAGCTCTCACCATGTCCACTAACCTTCAGCCCTCAGTTAGGAACAGCGTGCCTGGCGGACTTCAGCTTCTTTCAGAACCTTCAGAGTGAACTTGCGTTAGTGTCAATAGTCTCTCTGGCCCTCTCTGTCTCTCTCAGCAAGCTAATCATATGATTACACAATGCAATTCATCTCTATTAGACGTCCCATGCATACATGGCCATAAACTATTGATGCTTTGGAGATTCTGACAGGCAGGCACAGAGGCCTAAGAAAGGGCGAGAGAGGGTGATATTTGTCAGATTTGATCACCCACTGGGAAATTAGCAAAATGGAATATATCACTTAGGCTAATTTACTATCCTACACTCGCCATGCCCAGGATGTGGTCCCCCAGCCACTCTGTGAACAGACTGCCGCATACACATTTTATAATGCAGCACAATGAGAAAATAAATCTGGGGCCTCCGGATGGTTTCAGGCTGTGAAACGTTCATTCTCAGCAAAGTGTGAGCCCTGCGACTGGGTGTTCGAGTCTTGGTCGCGCACTTCATGGCTATGGCTGGAGGTCCGCATTGGCAAGGCAACAATTAGATAGATTGTTACATTTACAGTATATAGTGCTTTTCTCACCATCAAAGTGCTTTACAATGATGAGGGGGAACTCGCCTCAGCCACCACAAATGTGTAGCACCTGATTCCATGGCAGCCATTTTGCGCCAGAATTCTCACCACACATCAGCTAAAGTGTAGAGGGAGAGAACAATTTATTAAGCCGATAAAATCAGGGGATGATTAGGTGACAGGTTGAAAGAGCCAGATTGTGAATTTAGCCGTAACATAGGGGGACCCCTTACTCTTTGCAAAGTGTGTCATGGGATCTTTAATGACTGCAGTGAGTCAGCACCTCGGTTTAACGTCTCATCCAAAAGGAATTGGCTCCTCCTCAGTGGGAAATTATAACGGGTAAGCCGACACTTCCGCTGGTCTCATCATTCTATCCGGCCACTCCTGGTTGTACCATCTCAAATGTCTGCTGTCGAGTTGACTGCTCATTCATGCAGATGCCCAAACTAAGATTTTCCTCCAACGACATGAGTAGTATATGACCGGTAGTGTGTCTGCGTTGTGCGAAAGGGCAGGAATAGGCGTCGTGTGAAAGGGAGCAGTCGTGTGTCTGCCATCTCTGCCTGGCGTCAGATGGAAAGGCTGCTGCTGGGAGATCAGCAAGTTCAGTTTGGGGCTTGGCTGAATTTGGAGGTTGTACAAGCTCCCCCCCAACTCCATCTCTTTGATTAACACATTGCTTTCTTATCTCCCTGCACAATGCCCTCCAAATGACAGGGCCCCATACAGTACAGTACACCTCTCATATCTGGATGAAAAATACAAACAGCCAGACCTTGAAAATCCAAAGGCAGAGTCATGAATATTAAGGGGAGACATGCATCTAAATGCCAAAATGTATCATTCTAGACTAAAAGTTCATGGTTTGCTTGTGGCAATCTCCATAATGTATAATGTCATATTTTCAAATCTAAGCAATGTCCTATACAAAAAATGCAGTTGTGCAAAAAATGCCAAAAATGTATGCTCCTGCTGTATAACTAACATACAAAGGTTTCCACTGTCAAAAAAATATAAAGTATAAAACATTTCCAGCATGTTCCAACATTTCCAAACATTGCAAATAAAGGCATAAAAGCACACAGATAGGGTCAGGATCTTTAGTTAATTTTCATATCAAATATGGTGCAAAAAAAAAAAAGAAACATCCAGTGAGCAGAAGTTTTGTCGGCAAAAATGCCATATTAATGAGAGAGGTCTGAGTAGAATGGCCAGACTGGTCAAAGCTGACAGGAAGGTGACAGTAACGCAGATAACCACACACAAAAAAATGGGCTGATCTACATAGCTATCAACGTGTAGAGAAATGCATTCAAATACATGTTTAATTGTGCACAAGAAATTATTGTTGTTTTTATTGTGCGCTCACAGTATCAGGGTTCAACTTTTGGGAAACAATGTCTGGAATACAACACGCTATCTGTGCCTTTCCAAATATGGTATTGTGTTTCGGACACACCCCTATACGATGCACTCTACTTTATAGGCATCTAAAAGAATTGAGAAAGACTGGTGGTGCTGGGAAGGGTGTGATCACTCAGGTGATCACTCAGTGCTTCTGGTAATGAAGCTGTCATCTCATAGTAAATTTAATGCTTCCTCTTTAGCCACCAGCTCTGCAGTCAGTCCTCACTTTTACAAGCTCCCCCCCAACTCCATCTCTTTGATTAACACATTGCTTTCTTATCTCCCTGCACAATGCCCTCCAAATGACAGGGCCCATTACATACAGTACATCCACATCTGAAACTCCAGCCATTCCTCACCTGTTGGATCAGATCAAATCCCATCGAAGAGCAAGACTGACTAATTGAATCTAATTGAATGGGTTATTTGTTGTTGAACGCAGCACAACTAGCATTTTACAAATGAAAAAGTAACGACTGGCCATCCTTCATTTAGATTGGAATACATGAAGAAAAAAAGGTCTTCCACCATATTTACCCACATGCATTGATAACTTGCACATCTGATACAAGAAATTAATTATACCTCAGACATTTTCTCAGAGGGCATTGCAATATGAAGAGAACCTGAAAATGATTACTGATTACTGATTACTGTGGAATAATGTGCTGTGTTCACATTGTATATGGCCCACAGCAATTCTAAAACTGCAAAATAACAGTTTTCTCGAGCTTTCCACCAGTAATCTTCTAAAGTGCCAAATCTGTCGCATTGCAGACAGTCTGACCTAAAGTGAACTAAAATGAAGGAGATGTGGTGTGGCATGCGGTGTGAGTAACTGTGTTTGAATTGGAAAGAAATGCTTCAGGGAGATGACAGGCCAACAGCCACCACCCCAACTGTGATAGTCCACCCAGAACATTCTAGGAGTATGATCTTATGGGCTTCTGTGAATTAAGTTAATTTTGGTTTACTTTGACAGTAATCACTTATCTGCAGAACATCGACAAATGTGGCCAGAACTGCACCCTGGTCTGTAGCAATTTTGTAGAGTTATAAGACTCTCTTTTAGTTCAATTTATTTAGCTCAGCTAATTTGCAACACCATTATACCTTGGCATTCTGTACTATTGATGCAACATGGGACATATCTGAAGGCAGTGTTGTCATCAGGTTTTTGAATGGCACATCTTGATCTGAGACTGTAGTGGCTAATTTATTCATCTGCAGGAAGGATTGTACTGTATCACTTATGTTAACTGAATGACTTGATACATGTTTTTGATACAATGTTATATTTCCTAAAACTGCTTCCCTGGGACTATAACTGAACCAACAACATTGCAATAATGAGCAGCAGAATTCGATCATTAATTGGTAAATTTACACGCAGCAAGGTTGTTAGTTATATATTATTTAAAAAAGATTGAGCATTTCCAGTTACAGATGGCGATCTCATTTCTCATTGCTACAGTATCTTTCATGTCAAAGGCCAACATTTATGAAATTAGTATATTTCCATAATAATGCATTTCACTGTTTTTTGCCAGGGCCTACTATTTATTATTCTGATACAAAAAGACAGCTAATTTCCAGGAGAAGGTAACATCAGTCATGACGGCTCAATGTTTATCGTGTCTGACACTCAGGGGGGAAGATTTATTTATTTTGTTTGCAAAGATGGTTGATAATTTCTCATTTCATACAAGGAAATTAATGCGAAACTCAGACCTTCATTTGCTATGTCAATATGTAATATTGTGTCAGGATAAGGGCTTCATACGTACTTGGACAGTGGTACAATTTACATTCTTTTTGAAATGAAACAATGAATAGGATGTTTAACTGCAGACTGGATCTTTCATTTTAAATATATTACATCCATTTTTATGCATAGTCCCCCCATTTTAGGGGGCCAAAAGTAATTGGACAGTTGGTTTCTTAGCTATGTCTGATTAGCCAGGTGTATTCAATCACTTAGTGCAGGTATAAGAAAGCTTTCTGCTTCTAGTCTTAATTCTAGGCTTTTGATTGCCTTTGGTGTCTGTTATTGGCATTTATCAACATGATGACCAGGGTTGTGCCGATGACAGTTAAGGTAACATCACTTTAACCTCATATTCATTGTTTAATTTCAAATCCAATGTGCTGGAGTACAGAGCCAAAAGAACTGGAATTATATACCACTGTCCATATACTGTATTTACGAACTGTATGTCCCTCATTATGTTTATGTGATAGAGACATATCACTTTATACATTTCTGTGGTTTACAGTTTCACACAAGCTCATAGTACTTATTGTTGCCATCAACAGTTGAATGCAAACAGTATTTGCATCATAGGCTCATAATGCTCGCAGATGGTGCAGCCCAAAGTAATCTAATTGGAAATCCACCTCTCATATCTGGATGAAAAATACAAACAGCCAGACCTTGAAAATCCAAAGGCAGAGTCATGAATATTAAAGAGAAGACATGCATCTAAATGCCAAAATGTATCATTCTAGACTAAAAGTTCATGGTTTGCTTGTGGCAATCTCCATAATGTATAATGTCATATTTTCAAATCTAAGCAATGTCCTATACAAAAAATGCAGTTGTGCAAAAAATGCCAAAAATGTATGCTCCTGCTGTATAACTAACATACAAAGGTTTCCACTGTCAAAAAAATAAGTTCAAGTATAAAACATTTCCAGCATGTTCCAACATTTCCTAACATTGCAAATAAAGGCATAAAAGCACACAGATAGGGTCAGGCTCTTCAGTTAATTTTCATATCAAATATGGTGTAAAAAAAAAAAGAAACATCCAGTGAGCAGAAGTTTTGTCGGCAAAAATGCCATATTAATGAGAGAGGTCTGAGTAGAATGGCCAGACTGGTCAAAGCTGACAGGAAGGTGACAGTAACGCAGATAACCACACACTACAACAGTGGTATGCAGAAGAGCATCTCTGAACACACAACACATACAGCAGCAGAAGACTTCATAAGAAAAATAAGTATATTAATTTGAATAGGATCTACACTATGTCCATATTCTGTATTGTTGGGGAGAACTACTGAAGAGTCTTGTCACTCAGAATTATATATTTTTTAATGGACAGCATATGGATCAATTTGTCCATTCTCATTTCTTTTCAGGCTCAGAGTCACCGCTATTACTCTTGTGCATTTTAATAATTTGCCAAAGACATGTAGATGTGGACTGAAATTGCTGTCCATGTATATCAAAGGCAAAGTCGTATCTGCATGCATGTAAATGGTCTTGTGTGGCATATCTTGTCACAGAGATTTGCGAGATTTGATTTTGATTGCGGAAAGTGCATCTCTTTTCTGCCAGCGCTTGTAATCCCAGGGCATTGATGGAAAACCAATGGTCAACCAAAAAATCTGCAGCCGCACCTACTTAGATATAAAACTGTCTCATTTCATCTGCATGCTGCTTTTAATAGATATCAATGAACCTGTGAGACCCTATTTATTGGATAGTAAACAGTCGTGAGAGAGAATTTTATTTTTATGGCATAAGTATTTTCAACCCAGCCAACTGGCCATGCACCTGACTGTGTTATGAGAAAGAACCTTATTTGAGGAAAGAAATTATAGAGAGATGGCTTTGATAATAACCTAAATGCAGATTTTGTTTCTCACAAGCTTGCTGCTTATTGAATCTACTGGGATTGAAAGCTTAAATCCCTTGCAGCACACACCACCCACCTTCCAACATATCATCTTTCTGCTACCTACATTCTCATAATTCTTATTATTTAACCTCAGTCTTAACACTGTTGTCTCCCAAAGCAAGATTTTATCACCAATAAGCCCCAGAAAGAAAATTGGGACAACTCAATGAATGAATGGCAGCTGGTCAACCTGAATTATTCTAACAAGGCCATTAATGCATGTCACCATAGCTCAGAGACATGAGATCCAATAATAATACATTTTCACAATGTAAGAAGGTTAATTTAGGTTAGCAGACAGATTTCTTTGTTCAAAAAATGTAGGCATCATTTTTGAAAAGGTCAACTCATTCTCAGGGATGGAGCTCCTGTGTACATGCTTGAATTAGTCACAGCACTGCCAAATGTTCTCGTCCCCTGGAAGAGATGACTCCTGGTTGTTCTGGCAGGAACAATGTTTTGGAGAATGGTCTTCCTCATAAAACTCTGAAGGTTTGTGGATTTCTGTCAAGCTGGGAATATTTGACATCCATTTAAATTGGATGCCAAAGGTATGAGGCATATGATAGATGGTGCTGTATGCAAATACTTTGTTGTCAGCAAATATATATTTTATTATGATTTTACTATGACTTTTATTCTTACTCTTATTATTCTTATTCTTTTTCTCATCACCAGCAATCATAGCCAATTTGGTGAATCATGTCAAGATGCTGGGAATTTGCTGTTTTTTTTTCATTTTGAGAATAAATGCAAGGTCTATGCAAGGTCATTTTATGTCTAGTTATGCTAGTCATTGCTGTATGAAATATGCTCTATGCTCTACGAAATATATGTGCTGTCCTTCCGTTCTTCCATTCTTCCTATCAGCACAGAGTTGATTGGTTGTTGATTCAATATTCAATATCTAGATGAAAACAAAGGCTAAATCTCAATCTGATTGAGAATACTTTGTCACATATTCATCTGATGATCTGAAATTCAAATGATGCAAAGCCTGCGGAGCTAGTTCGCGGAGACAACTCGAGAAGTGCCGCCCCCCTCATGTATAAAGCACCAACCTCACCTTTTCAAGCCCTTGCTCATTCTGCTGCTGTTCTGCCATGCTGTGCTGCCTGCTGTGGCTGCATTGCTCGAATTTCCCTGCTCTGGAAATCATACAAAAGCTGCCCTGCTGCTCATTCTGCATGCTAAAGCCATTTCAGTAAGAAAGCCCACCTTTAATTTTACAGAGAAAAATCCTGAAAGCTTATCAGGTTCAACCCACATCACTGAGCTATTGTTATGGAATGATTTATGTTCTTATCATTCTTCATTTTAAATGTAATGCTGATCTGTTCTGCACAATGCTGATGTGTTTTTATCATAACTCTGCCGTTCCACAGCAGACATGAAATACACACCCAGCTGCTTTTTTCTGCTTGCAATTCTGGGCACCTTTGATCTGTGCCAGGTGCTTAGTATATTCATTGCATTGGGGGTCTAACCAGCACATCACACAGTGGCTTAGCCAGCAAAACGCAGAGAGAAAAAATGCATAATGCTGATTTCATACATTGCAGAAAATGAAGGCTCACTCCCCAAATCATTAATGAATCAGATCTCCTGCTGAGCTTGACAAATCTTTCAAAACTACTTTTCAGGCTGTAGGAGTACATTCATCATTGTACTATTTACATTTAGATGATGTAGTACTTATTTTGCTGTCAATACTGGCTTTTTCATAATTGGCAGATCTTTACTCCCAAATGACTTTCTGAAATAGATGATACCTGGAGAATGTCACCAACATTACAAAGCAACTGATCGAGAGAAAGTATATATGAAATTGAAAACAATTTATTGTGTGAAAAACATGTATGCTGCATTAGAACATTGCATTTGATTAGAAGATATTTTCGGGAATTAGACCATGGTTAAATTGCTTATTACTATTTATGGCATTCTAATCTCGATGTGCCACAGACTGATGATAGGAATGATCTAGAGCTGTTAGGCATATGCTAAGTTTGAAAAGCAATACTAATCCTCTTAACACTAACATCAGTAGTGACAGCAATTTTTTTCCACTAACTGTATTTTTACTCAGTGTGACACTTTTGTGCAAGCAATACAAAATGCAGAATGAAACTTTTGGTAAGAAAAAAAGAAATCAAATCAGGCACTGTCATTTTGTTGATTATGAATGGCAAAAGTCAAACCTATCCCCTCTGACTGGCACTGTTGTGTCCAATTAAAAATATCAGCATCTTCTAATTAGCCTTGCTCCAAGCCTATCAATTACATTGACAGGGAAAACAACATTAGCAGTGACAGGTAATAAACCAAACCATTTAGCATGATGTTCAGGTCCCAAGCCATGCCAAATAGTAGGACACATCAAAAGACAGCTGCCAGAATCTCATACTAATGTGTATCATGTGCACTACTATGGACCAACTACTCTAGGACAGCATATGTGGTAATTATCTGTTTGAGTTGGTCTTTTGAATTAAAAACTTTATTTACTTATTCACCAAATATTTACCTACTGCTGAATTCAGTGTTTCAAAAAGTCATTATAATATCTTCATTACGATGTACTAAACCTACTTTAGACAAAAATGCGTACTGGCTTGAAATAACTAAAGCAGCATTCCTCGCTCTGGCAATGGTTGAAAAAATGTATGAATAAATAAAATTATGGGAAAAACATTTGTGCACTTCCTGTTATGTTTTAATTTGAATAAGCCCTAAGAACTAATAAGTGACTCATGAAACACGTTGTTGAACTGAATGCTTGAGAATATTATGCTTTTTCTGCAGAATTTTATAAGGAGCCTTCAAGCGATATTCACATTGCTTAAGATCATCACTTTTCAAGCAGCCTTCAGAATTTTACTCTTTTCCTATAAAGTAATCTACATGCACCATAATACATGAGCAAAACATGATGATAACAGGCTTCCCCTGATCCAAGGACCATGTAGCCTTTTAGCTTCTAACATTCTGTGGAAAGCTAAAAGGCTACATGGTCCTTGGATCAGGGGAAGCCTGTTATCATCATGTTTTGGAGACAGTTTTAATATTAAATCCCCGCTGCTTCTCTCCACAGTGTGGACTGGATTTATCCATAACTTTGTCGCAATAGTTTACTTGCTATTGATGACCATACAGTATATGGCACTGTCATAAGGTCTGAAATATGATATGGTTCTGTATACCGACTACACCGTTAAAATTGTCAAATAGAGGGATCGGCACCTGACCTTTTAAAGAGTAACATTTACACTTCATGGCTGCTTGGAGAACGGCAAGATTGCAGTGATCCAGAAGGCTCCATAGCAGAACATCCTCTTGAGTCCCCGTGAACAGAAAACTGGCCTTTTATTGGCTGCAGGTTTTCCAGGTTCCCCCAAATAGCCTGAACTTCATTACCCAAGCCATAAAGCAAACGCCATGTCTGCTAACCAATCAAACAAGCAAGCCAGGACTGTATATTAGCTGTGAGACAGAGACGGTTGAGGAAAGAGTTTCCTCCCTGAACACACCTGAACTATATAGCTGACTCTGCTGAAGCAGCATTCAACCAAAAGTGGTGACAACAGGAATATCAAACAGCTACTAAATCTTCCACTTTTGCCCACCCATTATGGGCCCTGCAATACATGATAGCAGCAAAACTGGACATTTTCCTGACCACATTTTCATTAATTGTGTAAATGCTTATAAACATTTTTTTTCATCTCAGGGACACAATGGCTTATCACTGAATTCCGAATGACATCCTTTTGAGTACAAACAGCAAAAACTCCAGTTCTAGGAAAAAGTACTTACCCTCTCTTGGAAATTACCTTTGTTTTTCATGCAGTGTCAAGTAGACCAAGCTCAAGATTGATATTACATTTCATAAGAGCACTGGTAATCATCACCTCTGCTAACACATTTGCAATACTCAGTGGGCATTAGTATTGTTTCAAAGGGGTTAATATTTTATAATCACTGTTTTGTAACAGGACGAGGAGCACGCAGTTTGAATTAAATTATGAAATCTGAATATAATTGTGGCTCTGCAAAATTGTGCCAAAAATTAGTCAAGGATTAAGAATAGCAGTTGGATGTGTGGACGTGTGCTGTACGTGGTGCAGTGGACTGTAGACTGACAAAAACCAGGTGTTTCCTTTTCCTCAACAGCTGCTGATTTCACATGGGAATTGCCAAGAAGCACAGAACCAACACTGAGAGCTCTTATCAGGGCTCAGCATGATTGCATCTTCAGAGCACATCCAAGTGCATCAATATTTCCATTAATAATTTCATTGTTTTCCGAGTTTTTTCTGTATGGTTAGTAATAGTACCACAATATAAAAATATAACTGAAGGCATCTGCTAAATCAATGAATTGTGAATTGTAAATTGCAATAAATCATTCAAATAATTACAAATAATTAATTTATACTATAATTTTGCATTATAATATTCATGAATGTACTATATAGACCACCCCAGAATACTGCATTAATTCAATAAAACAAAGCAATATGTGTGCATGCATTATGTCACCACATATAATAGATTACTTGATTTGATGATAATACATCCTTGACTACTGCATATTTCATTCATAGTGCATTCAAAAGCACTCAAAAGCCTAGGTAACAGCTAAATGAATGTGTAATTAACCAAATATTCATAATAAAGTTGAATGACCCATACATGCCAAAGCCTAACTTTATTTCTTGGAATACTGTTCACATGTTCTCCCATCAATAGTACAGTAGTCATGCCATATTCCTTATTTGTGTCATCATAGCCAGGAATGAGCAAAATGTTGGTACCTACAATAAAATAAAGCAGAATTATATGTGAAATAGGAAATAACCATAAAATAGAACAGATGCTAATTATAAATGACAAATGGTTGAGACAAAAGTATGCTTCTTCATAAAGATAGTTAAACAGGCTATTTATTTAATATTTATTCATGCCTGTGAATGAAGTGACTAGAACTAGAATACAGTGAACTTTAATTTTTACTCCACTGTCTAGCTACCTTAGCTACACATCGAGTTTTGTTGAGCTATGCATATTCTTCAAGTGTAAACCATACCTATCAAAGTTGCAAAAATAACAGTTATTTTGGACTTTGCTGCACTGTCTGGCAAATCCCTCCAAGTTATAAAGAGCTTTCTGTATCTAAAGGAAACAAGGTATTTTTAAATCAGAAGCACAGGGAATTGATTTACTGGTAAGCTTTTAGATTCAGAAGCCAATATTGTTGCACGAATCATGAGACAAAGCTGACTGTTCAATGATTCCAAAACAATCATGAGACCAAGAAATAAGCTTTAGAGCTTCAAAGCTAAGATCAAGGTTACCATAGATGAAAGCACCTTTCTTCTAAGAGATGGTAATAATAGGACGGTTGTCATGGAACCCCAAATATAGCTGTGCTTGTATGACTGCTTTAAAAAAAAAGCATTTTGATATACAGTGGCTTCAGAAAGTATTCAGACCTCTCCGCTTTTTGCACACTTTACTGTGATTTAATTTAAATCTGTGAAATTGCCATGTTTACCCATCAATCTACACCCAATAACCCACAATGACAAAGTGAAAACAAAGTGCTTAATACCCTTAATTCAATACTTTGTGGAACCCCATTGGCAGTAATTACAATTTTCTTGGTTAAGTCTCAACAAGCTTTGCACACCCAGATTTAGGCAGTTTATCCCATTCTACCTGGCAGATCCTCTCAAGCTCCATTAGATTGGATGGGAAGCGTCTGTGAACTGCCATTTTCAGGTGTCTCCACTGATGTTCTATGGAGTTTAAGTCTGGGCTTGGCTAGGCCACTCAAGGACTCCAGTCTGAGGCTCTGTGTACTCAGGAGCAGGTTTTCTTCAAGAACCTCTCTGTATTTGGCTGCATTTGTCCTTTCTCAATTCTGACCATTCTCCCTGTCCCTCCCTGTTCACCAGACATCTGCCCAAACAGTTTGTCTCATCAGAACCCATACTCTCAGAGTCTTTTAAATACTGTTTGGCAAACTCCAAGGGGGCTGTCATATGCCTTTTACTCAAGAGTGCTTCTTTCTAGCCACTCTATCATAAAGGCCTGGTTGATGGAGTGCTACTGAGATGGCCGCCCTTCCGGCAGGTTCTCCCATCTCTGCAGAGGTCTTCCGAAGCTCTGTTAGAGAGACTGTTGGGTTCTTGGTCACCTCCCTGACCAGACCCTTATTGCCTTATTGTTATTGAGGTCAAACTTCTTCCATTTCACAATTATTGAGGCCGCTATGCTTCTGGGAACACTCAAAGCTTTAGAAATGGTTTTATACCCTTGCCATGGGGGTCTATGGACAATTATTTGGGCTTGGCTTTTGTCCTGAAATGCAGTGTGAATTGTTGGACCGGTGTGCCTTTCTAAACTACGTCCAATGAATTCAATCCAATCAACTTCTAGACACATCTTAAGGAAGATTAAAGCAAACAGGATGCACCTGACCACAAATTGGAGTGCCACAGTAAAGGGCATGAATATTTATGTAAATTAGAGATTTTATTTTATTTTTTCATACATTTGCAAAAATGTTTAAAAACATGTTTTCACTATGTTATTATGGGGTATTGAGTATTGATTGATGAGCAAAAATGGCTATTTTATCCATCTATAACACAATAAAGCTTGCAAAAAGTGAAGGGCTCTGAATACTTTCTGAAGCCACTGTGTGTAAAACAATGGGTAAAATATTATCTTAAAAGGCATTTGTAGCACAAGCAGGCGCATAGCCATTTTAGATGACACTGTCCTGATTGCAGCAGCTGAATAGTGCTTTAATTTTGAATCCCATGCAGCTCAATTCTGAGGCAACTCCTGGCACAGAAGCAACAGGGGACCGTGGAGCAATAATAATGCGTCTGCCTGTTCCCTTTCACACCAGCGGAATTTTACTCAGGAACTATGAATCATTCAGGCACGTGCACAGTGGCCCATCACCGGTACTAATGGCTTAACAGGCTGCAGTGCTGCCAGAGGTCAACACACTGTGAACCCACTATTGTCTCTATGCAAGTGTTAATTTCATTTAAAGATAAACCACTATGCTTTGTTAGTTGTATAGACCATGATATAAATTGCTCCTTTCCAGAATTCCCCCTCTGCCAAGGCAATGAGGCTTGTTGTGATGCAGGAGGGAGCAAGTGCAAATACAAATTGCAAGTACACATTTGGTATTCAGTTTGACCTAAATAGAAATGGCATATAAATGGCATTAATGAGGTAACTGTCCATAAATGTACAGTACAGTAATGCACATAATTGTGCTGTTAGAGAAGCCATTGGAGAAAACAGTATACAGTATACAGAGTCCAACATTCTTCTGCAATTGATATACTTTCATAGATATGACACAATTGATATACTACCTACTGTAGTACCTCAGTCAGAATAAGCAAGTACCATATCAGGTACAGGTACAGGTACAGTATTGTATTACTTATTGTATTTCACCTTTTCAATTTGGTGCACTTTATTCAAAAATAATAAAAAAGGTATATATTTATACCAGGAATAGTACCAACAGAGAATGTTGTAGTTGAAAGATATAAAAATATGTGTTAGATGAGTAGTTAGATCAAGTATGATAATAAGATAAGAAGAAATCAATATTTAATGACATTTCAAAGGTAGAAAATCAATGTTTTAAGGGACAAACAGCCTTGGACTGAACTCAATCTGTCTCTTCAGTGGGTTCCTGTGTGCAGAGTGAGGAAAAGATGGGAATTAGGAACATACGGAGCCCCTAAAGGGACATTGTGAGAAGAAAAAAACGTATATTGTTCCCACTTAGTAACTTGTGAGCGCGACTTAGTAACTTGTGCACAGAAGTTAGTTTATACTTTATGATTTATTATTATTTTGTTTTTTTGCAATGTCCCTTTAGGGGCTCTGTAGGAACATGGAGGATAAGAAGAAAAGCAAAAACTGAAATTAGACAGAACTTAAAAAGGAAAAGAGGTAAATAATCATTACTACTGTTATTACTAAACAGTTTGCAGATGCATAGTTTTTCATCTAAGAAATTGTATAGTAACCTTACAGTTACCACCTCGGTGACAGCCATTGTACCACTTACTGTACTATCATTTTTGTAGAAGTATATGGCATTCATGGAATCATTTTGGAAAAACTCATTGTGGTACAGGAACATACTTGGAATGGAAAGAAAATAATTCTGTTATTTACATTTGGAGGATTGTGATCTGTCTCCACATTGCCCAGGGAAAACATGATTGTGGCCTTTGTGAAAGCTCACTCAACTGTTCTCCAGCAACTTGCTAAAAGCCCTTGACTTTCATAATGCTCTTGTTCTGCGCAATCTGTGTCAGCCAGAATCTCTGAGAACTTTAATACTCTATAATTTGCAGCCTGTGTGCTTTCAACATATAAGAAATGCTTGACCTTTAACACAGTTGAATGTAACATTTTTGCCCACATTAATATACACAGTGAGCACTACATTATGGACACCTCTACACCTACATATTCATGCAATTATCTAATCAGCCAACTGTGTTGCAGCAGTGCAATGCATAAAACCATGCAGATATAGGTCAGAAGCTTCAGTTAATGTTCACATCAAGCATCAGATTGGAGAACAAATGTGATCTCAAATGTGATTTCAACCATGGCATGATTGTTTGTGCTAGACAGGGTGGTTTGAGAATTTCTGTAACTGCTGATCTCCTGGGATTTTCACACACAACAGAGTGTACAGAGAATGGTGTGAAAAACAAAAATGCATTGTTAATGAGATAGGTCAGAGGAGCAGACTGGTTGAAGCTGACAGGAAGGTGACAGTAACACAAATAACCACATTACGTCAGTGGCATGCAGAAGAGCATCTCTGATCACACAATCCGTCAAACCTCAAAGTGGGTAGGCTACCGCAGCAGAATACCAAATAAGTCCAATAAATACCTAATAAAGTGCTCAGTGAGTGTATATTAAATTCAGTGATACAGTAAATACTTTGATCAAGTGTCCTTAAACAAGAAACATCAATGGTGAATTTATTGTGCATGCATTAATTGTCCATACAGCAAGCATGTGGCTACTGCTACCTCAGAAATATAGTGCAAGGTAGTCCTTGCAGTATATTTTACAGGCTTTTGTAACTCTATGCATGTCACTGCACATGTCATATCATATCCTTCTTCGCCTCCACTTCTTAAACTCAGAATCCCTAATGTGTTTGGCTTGCTGTAGCAAAGCTTCCATTGGTCCAAACCAATCTGATAGGCCACATTCTTATAGGTCATTGACATTGGAGTGCACATACAGTAAATTGCCTTTGTTTCCGCTAAAACAGGATCAACAGATAACAACAGGAAGAATAACTGCCATGTTCAGAGATTTCTGGGAGGATGAACGCCTATCCTTTTTAAATGTGACTCACAAAGGTCCTTTTCTTCATCACCACCACCACCACCATCATCATCATCATCATCATCATCATTAACATTTAGAGCAGTAAAAGAGCACACTACATGACAATGGTTATTGTTTTATGCATGCAGTAGCAAAGGGGGACATCTATTTATGTTCTCCAAACATTTTCTGGAATTTTTTTACGATAAGCTATCAGCTGTTTGCGTAGGCAGTCTAAGAATAAAAGCTGATGGGAAATTAATGGCTTTCTTTGAAGTGATCAAATTGATATTCAGTTAATTTAATCTAGCAAAACTGATAACCTCTTTCATTATATGCAAAAGTTGTTTGGGTGTCTGGGAAATCATGATAAGTGCCAGACTGAGCTTGCATAAAGCTGTCAAATATTACTTGCTAATTAAAAAATCAGGTGACTTTTTTTTACATAGTTTCCATAGAAACTTAAAGTAGACTACTGTTTCGATTAAGTCACCGTGGTGTAGTGCGTGGATGACCCCCAAGGCCAAGCTGAGAGGAGTACTGTGGATGTCTTCACTCTCTAAAATTGCCAGTGACGGATTGCAGTCACTGTGGCAAATAGAAAACAGGTCATTCCCAATTCAGGGGGGCGTTTGGACATAATCAGCCCCCAAGCTTGGCACCAATATTAATTGTCCAAAAAAGAAAAAGAAAAACCACACATAAAAAATTCTCGGATTGTCGGAACAGCTCAGAATGGCCATGAAAATGTGAAATGAACATGCCAAAGCTAAATATGTGCTTCTGACAGTCACTGACCGTGGCTGTTACTCACTCTACAGATGGTCAGACCTATTTCATTCTGATAAATAATAGCTTCTCTGTTCTCTGTCCTCACACCATTGTCCGTCAGAGAGCTGCCAATTAGGTGCAATACATTTGATTAATGCAATGTGATATGGATGAGTGAGACTGCAGCACAGTTCAATGTACCTTGCTATAGCAGAGTAGAACCTTATTGAAAATCACTACTGTAGGCATGAACAATTATCATTATGGCATCTATCCATGTTTTTAATGTATCATTTGATGAAAGTTTGCCCACGCATACTTTGGCTGATCAGGTTTTGATGGGAAAGTTCAGGTGTACCTTGTATACATGTTTGTATTATTTGCAGTCTATAATTGTTCTGGAAAGAAAACTATAAAATGCTGAAGCTAGCACCATTCAGACATGGTTAATGATGTTAGAGCAGGGCTACCCAACTCTGTTCATGGAGCTCTACCATCCTTTAGGCTTTTACTCCAACTGTAACAAAACACATCGCATTCAACAGCCATAGGCCACATTGAGCTGCCAATTCGTCTTATGGTTGAAATGAAAACCTACAAGACAGTACATCTCCAGGAACAGGGTTACGTTGCCCTGTGTATGTTGTATGCCCTTGTATGCTTTTTAAAATATATAATTTTATCTTAGCCCTGCTTAGATGGGAAGCCTGGTACGTTGGATGGCTAGCTATTGCGCTAAAAACATTATTGTTGGTGTTATTAGATTTGTGTTATTTGGGAGCATATTCTGTACAGTGTATGACTCTCCTTAGTCCATCTATTTTTCAGTTTGGCACCTGTGCGTGTTGGAGCCTGGTATTTCAACCATTATCACATTATTTGCAGGAAAGCTAAGAAATTAGATGTGAGTACATTGCATTATTTGTCTTGATGTGACCTACATAAACTAACCTTTCAAAGAATAATGCATATTACACTGGAGTCATAAGGCACTGCTCCTGCTCCCACTACTATTACTTACTACTACTACTAGTACTACTACTATTACTACTGGTACTACTACTACCAACAATATTAATAATAATAATAATAATAATAATAATAATAATGTTACATTTTTATGTCACCATACAGTGAAAAATCACAAATTCCCCAAAAAAAGGAAAAAAACTAAAGCAAAGCAATGGCAAACCAATCAGGGTATATGTAGAGAGCAGACTGAGAGCAGAAAGAGGATAATACATACATAAAACAATATCAGAGGTTTTTGTAAACTGTGGATGGAGGCAGAAGACTTGAGGTATCTCATTCCAGAGGCTGGCGTAGGGCATAGCAAGCTTGCAAGGGTCAGAGGAATGAATGGCGTGGGGTTCAGGAGTTCACAAACATAATTAGGCACCTTATAGAACCTTAGGTCAATAGAAAGACCTTGAACTCTTCACTCTGTTCAGGAGGAGTCTGTGATTAACTTTATCAAAAGTAGCACAAAGATCCAGCTGTGCTAAACCCAGAGACAGCAGCCAGTCACAGACCTTAGAGATTCTGTTCAGGGCAGTTTCACAACTGTGCTATGGTTCAGCAACCAGACTGGAATTCTTCCAGTAAATCATTAGATACAATGAAGTTTAGGAAATGGCACTCAAGCATGCAAGCATTCCAGTCTAAAGCAGATTTTACAAAAATGATTGAGGTTATCAGGCCAAATGTCCATTTTTTTATTTTTTTAAAGGTGGGTATAATTCCAGCAGGTTTCAACATAAATGTCCAGGTCAAGAGTGTCATCAAATAAAGGTGGCACAATAGGTAGGTTTTATCAGTGCTGTAGGGATAGTCCAGCTGACATGCTATAGATTTTATTTTAAACACGCATATGGTCAGGGGAGAGGGAGCAGGAAAATGAGAGAATAAGCCAATGGGTGGATGAGAGGGAGGTGAGAGATAAAAGACAGAGAAGGCAAGTAGAACCGTGGCATTAATTTTGACTTTGTTGTGGCATTATTCAGCATGGAGATAAAGTTTTGAACGGGGTTTTAGAGGGTTGCTTGAGCTTGTTGACCACTGAGAAGAGTGTAATTCTTACTGAAGTAAGTGTAATTATGTATCTACGTATAAAAAACTCTATATGCTGTATATAGAGATAATTAATGGTCAAAGAGAACTCTTTGATTCTGCCACTGCCACACTAATCAGCAACCAACAACTGAGGGTTATTTTCACACAGAGCTGAAGCTTATAGTAAATAATGCCCTGCTTGAAGCAAGCAGAGAAGGATAGTCTTGTGTCAGAAGCTTCTCTAAAAACAGAGGCCCTGGACAGGAATGAACTGTTTTTCAGCAATAATGATAACTGATGATGATGATGATGATGATAAGAATGACTACCTGACACACAGAAGGCCTGTCTAATATGTTTATCTGTCACTCAAATAAGCCATTGCTGTTTAGACATGCAGAGAAGAACAAAAATAGGAGCATTAATATACAGAAGCAAGATTAATTAATGGGGGAAGCTGTCATAAACCAAAATCTTTTCTGCCTTATCAGTATCCAGCTCCACAAATCTTCAGAACTGGATTGCTTATAATAACTATATAATAATATTGCAAATAACTGCCAATATACATGAATGGAGAATTGTAGCATGCAGAAAGAACTAAGGCTACATGCGTACATCCTCGTTAAAGTGCTATGAAAATTATAGTTTTACTGTTCAGCATTTACTGTTGTGCTGAGCGCAAAAATATTGTGGTTGTCATGGGAATGCTAGCTGAATTTTTGGACCGGTTCCTACAGTTTCTTTTTTATTCTCCACTTGCCACCCAAATCCAGGGACCTATCACACGCTCCCTGTCAAGACTGTTTGAAACGTTCTGGCACAGACATGTCATGTTCTCTAACAGCTTGAGAAATGTCCTGTTTATTTGCATTTCCCTCAGTGGTCCTTCATCTGCCTGTGTCTGGAACAGGGGGTGGGGAGCACAGTACTGTACCACCATAAAAAAATAAACACCGTTATTTCAACACTGCTTATGTTAGAAATGAAAAAGTAAAAGTACATAAAATAAAGGCAGTAAAATAATTAAAATAATGCTGTATGGGGAATGGGGGATAGGGAGGCAGTAGTGGACCGAGGGAATCCACAAGTTAACCCAGAGGGATAACCGGCAGTAAAAGGGACAGGGAAAACATAAATAGAAGAAAATGCTTAATGAGTGCTCCCACTCCACACTGAATCTGCTGTCAGCTGTCTATAACAATAACTAAGGCAATGGCATCACCACATATTTAATAGAAGGGCCAAGCTAAAAAGGGAAACCAAGCGGGGAGCTAAAGAAGATGACACATGCCGAAAAGCGGGTCTGACAGAACAAAAGAGAGATGAGGGCAAACCACAGAGCTAAGAACGCGTCCGCTAAAGGCCCGGACACACCGAACCGATGGTCGGCCGTTGGACGTGTCTTTCCGGTGTGTCCCGCACGCCGACACTCCGTCGGATTGTTTTGGAGGGCTCCGAGCCCCCGGAGCAGTCGATGAGAGAGAGCTCTCTGATTGGCTGTCCAGCTAGCGAATCAGTGCACGAGAAGAGAAACGGAAGCGACGAAAGCAAGCAAACGAGGAAGTCAAGAGGACACAGACAAGTTACTATCACTACCAGACATAATTTTCGATTAGTATTACTAAATAGCGAGAGAACAAGGAAATTGCTGCAAACTGTTTGTTGTGAGCGAGACAATGCATTCCCCGGTCTTCCGGTTTCCAACTCTCCTGGTGTGGAGAGTTACTACCTCTCACGCAGGCGCAGAACGTATGTGCAACTCGGCCGTCGGCGGACCGTCGTTGCGGTGTGTTCGGCACAGCCAACATTAACGACGCATATCGACGCGAGGCGATCTTTGTCGGCGCTCCGCGGCCGACCGTCGGTTTGGTGTGTCCGGGCCTTAAGAGTTCCCACTGAACCAGCACTAGTGTCTGCAGGTATTTGCTCCTATCGTGCCTACACCACCTGATTTCTCTAATTACTTTACCTGCTTGGTTCCGATAATAAGCTAATTAGTGAAATCAGGTGGTGTAGCGCACAGTTGAAGCAAATGCCTGCAGATACTGCAGCCCACAGGATGTGAAGTTGAGTAGCATGGCATTAAATAGTTCCCAAATCTCACTGATAGGATAGACACAGTAACGTCTGCAGATTCACCCCCCCACTACACATTTCAAAGGCAACACGGGTTCTGCAGCAGATGGAAATTCACCTGCACTGAGTCTAGGGAACAGCAAACTTTATAACGCACAGCTGAAACCCATCGGGGTAATTACACTCAGAGAAACCAATGCGTGGAAGCCTCTCAGTAGCCCAGAGCAAAACCACACTGGGCCACCACCTCAATGGTGCATGGGTATGCAGAGGGTGAAAATAAGAATATCAAGAAGGGGACGAATTGGAAAGTGTCTGTTCAATTAATTTAAGTGAAGTAAATCTAAGCTACTGAATGTAAGCACAATTGTGACATCCAATTTAATTTGTCATATTTATGTACCATGAAAGCATACCCATTTCAGGTTTTTGGCATGTTTATATTCCCGTGTACTGTATATGCAACCCAGTCTCATGGCAAATATGTAACTCTATACTAATTTATATTCAGCTGTGCAGAAACATTTGTCTGTCAGTGCAAAAGGCACAAAAATAAAACATTTGTGGTTCTGCTCACTGTGGAAAATTGAACTTGGTAACCTGCTCAAAATCCACAAAGAAAGGTTATAGCAGTCTGCAATTCCATTCCACTGAGGTGATTACCATTCAGAGCATGGTCTACTGATGTTCAAGCGATTTCAGTGCTGACATTAACCATTTGTGTGATCATTTTGTATCATCTAATTTGGAACAATCGATCAATCGTAGAGGACACATGTAGGACACATGCAAAAAGTAAGGTATGATTTCCACTGTCACCCCCACTCAAGTCATAGTACGTTCTGTCTACAACAAAAGAGTTTCAGAGGATAGCCTCCAGGCAGATTTTCTGCTCTGAAGCGTTGGCAGCAATACACATTTTACAATGCTACACTGTCGTAGCTTTCTGGATGGTTGAAAAGACAATATCATCACCAGGCCCATATTAACCCAACATTTCAGCCTGTGGCACAATCCAGATTTTTAGTTCAGTCCCAAAAAATACTGCTAAATATTATTTTTACCACTGCTTATTCTTGACCAAACTTGGCCTTGCTTGCTGTGCTTTTGCCTAAGCTGCATTCAAACCAAATTCACCCTTTGAGCCTCAGAATATCCATTTCTGGCACATACTGTATCCATCTTTCATATTTTGATATTCCCCATTGAGTGACTCCATGCTGTGTATTTGTCCACAAAAGAGGCCAGAGGTTATAAGAAAATACATTATTTTTATCAACAGCCTGAGAAAAGTTCTATGATCTGATTATTATGATTTATTCATTAGAAACATTTTGTCCTTAAAACTAGCAGCCTGACCTAGGTATGCAGCCATTCATATCTGTCCCTGTACAAGCTCTATTGTCATTTTACACTGTATGTCTGCAACAGAGGGTATGCTAAATGTTTTGCGTACATTGTATCAGAAACAAGTAGAAAAATTTCTGCAATAGTACATGAGAAAAAACATTGAGGTATATCCATAAATGTTTCTTATCAGACTAAACAGAAAAACAAATAGAGCTATTCATAAAAGCACTTGGAGATTTTGCACTCTTTTAACAGCAACATGTGTCACAATGTTCCTGTTAAAAGAAACTAAATGGAAAGCATACAGGGAGACAGTGACTTCAAACATACATCAAAATCCACACAGTGATGATTAAGTAAAAACAATATGGCCATCTCAGTCTCTAATTGTGGAAATATATATACATATTTTTAAGACTTTTTTTTCCATATTCATCAATTCTAGAGCCCACTGTACTGTATTTGTTTCACTTTACAGTCAGAATTTACATTTACAGAATTTGTGATTCTACTGGCATAAAGAAAATTCATTGTCAATTTACTGATGATTGGACGTAAAATTGAGAAGTTGCTTAACTTTTATTCAAATGTTTGTAAAACACCACTTTTGAATACTTAAATACATTCATATTTTTGGGAAATGGAACCATTATTATGTTCCTGTCACACCTTTTATCATATTTCCATTATCACTAAAATCTAAATCTGCCATCTGCCAGCTTGTTTAACAATTCCTTGAGTTGTTTGTAATCCCCATGAGAGTTGTATATATTTCCTCTCATATTCTGTAAGAGGCATGCCACACAAGGGCAACAAATGTATTTGTTCTGTTCCATTCTTAGCTTGCAGATGAATTAACATTTAGCCTTGGCATTTGGAATGGGCACAAGTAGAAATATTCCCTGAGACTAATATTAGATTAATTTCCTGTTTAATTCTTTAGAAACGTTCTCTATTATCCCTAATTTGTAGGATAATCAAAGCAGTCCTTTCTTTTGCTCTAAATATGACGCCTAGGCCTCATATAACTGTAGATGTGCATGTTAAATCTTCCTTACCATTGAAATTAGTGAGCTAAATACCTGTAGCTGTCATGAACAAATCCTGTTATAGCTTAGGACGTATGCGAGCATGTGTGTCTCTGTACAGTTAGTCCCCATCAATGTAAAAGGAAATGCTTCCCAAGGCCATTTAGAGGACCTGTCTTCTCACTCTGTGTTGGATCTATTGCCTGAGGGAACAACCCAGACTTATATAAGCCCACCCTGGGGTCAACTGAGGGGGAGGCAGCCAGTGTTGCAGTGCACAGTTGCCTCTCCACACAGCATTTATTTGATTCTTCTGACAAGAGGGAACAAATGCAGGATATCCCGTACCATACGCAAAATTACCAGGAGAGGCACGTCATCCCTTAATCTCATCCCTTAAACAATGGAAAACAAGGACTTTGCAGGGACTGTTTGGGAGGCTGCTACTGTTTTCCAAGATTCTCAGCCTTGCTGCTTTTTTGCCATCTCGTGGTCATATGACAATACTGCCATGTATTTGGGGGAGTTGCAAACTAGAGGGATACTGGGCTCATTCCAATAACTTATTTTATCCATCTTAACTGACCCGGAAATTGATCTGCTCTGCAATAACACTCACCTACTCTCCACCACATAATACTCATCCACATCTCACCACATAATACTCACCCAATACTCCACCCACATAATAGTCACCATAATTTCACACACACTTCCAAAAGTATTTCTGTTTCGTACCTTTTTTGAGAGGTAAGGCCAAACACTTTGTCATAGTCACACTTTTAGACATTCATTTTCAGGTTTTATACAGGAATGTTTGATTTGTGCAGGCTCAACAAACTCCTCCATGGACGACGCTTCCAGCCTGTTATGTTGAGCACGCTGTCAAATTAAATGAGAAGTGAGGTGGTTTTTTGCCAAGATGTGAGATAAATCTGTCTAGCCAATTTGAAGTTCTCTTCAATGTGATCTTGTTGGCCATGACCCTGGCGGATCGAGTTTGATGTCATAAATCTAATTACAGCATAACCATGATGCTTACAGCTCCATTTAATGTCTCATTACTGTACATTGTCTTCTCTTAATATTTATGCTGGAGGGCACTGAGAGGACAGAGACACAGCATACGGCTAATTCAGACAGCATCTTTTCATTTGGCTGCTTCATTCAGCAATTATTTATGGATGTTCAATACCTAAATACATATGTCTCCTATAGAAATGAGCCGGTGAAATAAGCCTGCATGCGTGCATGCTTAAGTAATCCTGTTTATTCTAGCAGTTTTTTGAAGCTGTGCTCAGAATATTTTGTTAATTTTATAACTGGCAGGTTGAATTGTGCATCATACAGCTCAGTTCTCCTGCTGTCCTAGTGCACTTAGAATGCATTTTTATTTGAATATGAGGCCCAGTATAAAATGAGAGATTTGATTATTGGGTTTTCTATGGTCACATTACATTTTTATGCATGGGATCATGTTTATCTAGATCATTTGGCCATACTGTATTTGGTCATACATAAGCAAGTCTTTTTGGATTTCATGGTGCATTGACATAATGTTTTGTGAGATCACTGCCATAGTGTAGTTAAATGGTAAATGGCAGGCATTTATATAGCGCCTTTATCCAAAGCGCTGTACAATTGATGCTTCTCCATTCCGCGTTTCGTCTCAGGTGCAGAAGTCTCCGTAGTTTCCTGAGCAACCACGTACCCTTTCCCCAGCGAGACTCCGGTTATGTGGCATAACATTCCCAAATGTATCACATTTAGAATGACATCTCTGCCTTGAAATCTTTTGTTCCCACTGGCTTTGCTTTCTGTTTGTTTGTGGAAGAACCTATGCACTAGTAAATGTAAATGTTTGGTATAACTGTGCTTTAAAAATATTGCATTTGCCGATATCCATGTCTCCTGTGTTTCCCTTACCAGAAGGTAATGCTGTTGACTGGCAACTTAATGATGCATTTCATGGTGCACTTCTAATTGAAGCTTTTTTTAATCTTTATATTTTTCATGTTCATTCATTTTCGAAAATAAAAACCTGAAGTATATAAGCAAATAACTATTCTTGAAGTTTTGAATTGGACACAGTTGCACTGGCCGTATAAATTGCCTATTCATTTGCAAATGCTTCATAAACAGGCTTGTTTTTGTTTTAAACATATCTTCAGCATGAAGACCTTATGCTTGTGTCCTCCATGCCGTCGTTGTCCCTTCCCGTCAAATTGATTGAATGGGGCAGGAAAATGAAAATGTCACACGACATGATAATTCTGCCTGTTTACAATATTGAACACAATGTAGATCCTTGTCTGCTCCAATACTTAACTGCATTGGAGGATATTTCTCATTTACACTCAGAGATAAATCAGTTTGACAAGCATAGGAAGATTAGTGTCACTTGATACCATCTGCAGATGAGCAGAATGCACTCGCTTTCACCACTGGAACCAATCACAAACATCAATTTCACTGCTGTCGTTCACAATTGTTGTATGAGTTCCACATTTACCAATTCAAATGTACCAGGGCTTGGAAATCTTTAAATATGATTGGAGGGGAAATGATCACTTACAACTAAAAATGGGACATGCGACAGTGAAAGTTTGAATGGTTTGAATATTAATTAAACCCAGAGGGCATTGCATTGTAAAGCTCAACAGAGCGTGATTACTTTTATTCTGCCTTCAACAACTGTGCTAGAAAATTTTAGCTCGAATTTGAATAGCGCTGCAACCATTTACCTGAGCTAGCGCACCTTATCATCTTCCCCAATCAGTGGCACAACTGATTCTAAACTTCTAAATTCAGAGAGGGAGATGTAGCTCCACTAGATGCAGTTAGAGCAGGGGG
Organism: Conger conger; assembly: GCF_963514075.1. Lineage (NCBI taxonomy): Eukaryota > Metazoa > Chordata > Actinopteri > Anguilliformes > Congridae > Conger > Conger conger. Next base: position 60,098,047 of record NC_083763.1, read on the forward strand.
CGCACAACTCCAGTCCAGGAACACTGCAGTGTCTGCAGGTTTATGGGGTTTCTTTTTAATTAGCAGCCATTTTGGGTCTTGGAAACCAACTGTGTGAGCCATTTAACCAACTAGTGACTTAAATTAAGCACTTAAGTGCTGAAACCCCAAAAACTACCATACACAGTATTAAAACCACCTGCTTAAACCAGTTGTTTCATGATTACACATGCAGTTCCAAGTAATTCCAATGGAGGGAAGAATATAGGATTAGATACCATCCATTTTAAAATATGTCAGGTGGTCTTCATTTCTTTTTAAATATGAAACATCCTACAGGTCCAGGAGCATATGTTAAGATATACGTCATCATGAACACCAGAACTTACCAAGATATTTAAATAACAAAAACATGCTTGTTCATTTTCTCTCTCCAGTATGATAATTAAAAGCTAGTAGCCAGATACATTAACAACTGCATTCATAAATGGCCTTTTCAATTACTCTGGGGCTTCTGAGTAGATATAATAGTATGAGGCGCCTCCTTCGAAGTGGTAATAGCAGAGAGGTTCCTCTTGCATTGTGAGTCTTACAGTGTCATGACAGCCTGGCTCTTTTCAATATTTTTCATATCTGAATATGTACTGTGTCTCCAGATCCACCCAGGAAACAATGGTGTTGTCAAGCGTTTAGAGGGAAGCAGAATGGACGAGCAGATAACACAATGTAGGGAACTGCAGTTTAAATATGGAAACCTATGAACAATGAAAGTATTGGTATGATAACAATACTTAAACATACCACACACAAGCATTCAGTAAGCTGTCTGGCTGCATAGAAACGGAACTGACATTCCAGTATATGCTAGTTATGAAAGATAAGGAATTTTAAAATTCAAATGATGGAAAAACAAAAAGATGTGAAATAAATTGCACTCCAAAGACACAGGGAGATAAAAAAAATTATCTTCAGTGGAGGGAAATTGTTCTCCTTTTTAATATTCCAGGCCTTAATGTGTATATGTAAGTCAAGAAGAATTGGCATAATTTTTCAGAAAGTGAAAATGCAACCTCTATTGCACTGAGAAATGTAAAAGCCTGTGACTTAATCCAATTATGATTTAAATATTGGAGCATCCATCACACTTATGTAAATATAGCTTTAGCTAGAGATAGGTCAGGCATCACAATGGGGCTCTTTATCTGAAATGTTCTAAATTGGGCTGGAGATGCATTTCATGTCTGATATCAAATATTAAAACCAGGAGAACATGTTTCCGTTCCTTTTCATAACTGGAAGCCTCCATGAGATTCGGCGACATGATTGACATTGTGAGCCACAACAGAAGCCCACTGTGACTGTCAAAAAGTTGTAGCAACCATCTAAGTTCTATGATCTGATTATTATGATTTATTCATTATAAACATTTTGTCCCTCCATGTAAGTTAAATAATGAAGTCTTTATAAACAAATCTTTTTTATTACAGCATTCACTTCCTTTTTCCAGATTCTAAATGACTTTTAATTAGATGACACTTTTAAGGAATGTACTCATGAAACACAATCCTCTCAGCAGAGATGTTGTGATCAGAGAGCAAATTAAAACTCTATGACTACTGAGGAGATCCTCCTAATGGGATTTCCATGCATTGTCCCAGGGTTGTAGAGTTTAATTATGGATGAAAGATGCCCCTCTCTACTCACAGTCATAAAACCACTTCCTAAAGCCAGTAACAACTCCAGCAGGGTTTCAGAAGCATTGTGTATTAATGACGGATCAATTCTGATCACACCATGCTCTTCATGAATAAAAAAAAACATCTAAATGTGCTCCTCCACATAATGATGACCTCTTTAGGAGCAGGCTTCTCTCTTATCACCAGCCACAGAGCATTGTGGATAAGCCTGTACAAAGAGGTGCCTTCATTCACGCTGCACAATCTGCTAGCAATTACTATTGGCGGGATGAGTGTAACAGCATCTGGCAAAAGCAATTGTGTGACCTCTGCCTAGATTGAGGATCCTGGAATGTGTCACCTTTTCACTAAATTCACCTCAATTTTCTTGTCAGGGTCTTGTTGCAAAGCTGCTATCTATTATGCATGATTAAACCAATCACTTAGTGGAAGCATCAGGAGTGTAGCAGGCTGTATTCAGCCTCTGTAGTTCCCAAGTTCTCTCAAGCTTGGTCTGGGTGGTGAGGATCCCATCAGTTTCAAAAGAGCATGAGTAATAGAAATACAAGGAGTGTAAATTAAGGAATTATGCCATTCAGATGGTTAAATCAATATGCGCTATAACTGACCCAGCTTAGAGAGGGCTGGACAAGACCTGTGGGGCCTGGACTGAAACAGCCCTGCATGCAGCCCCAAAGGAAGCTAAAAGCATCATATCCCAGTATAGTCACAGACACAGGGTATCTTTATGCAGAGAAAACATATCTTTCCTTGAGTGCAATTTCACTCGAATTGCCATATTCAATTCAAAGGGGGGCGACATGGCTCAGGCAGTAAGAGCAGTCGTCTGGCAGTCGGAGGGTTGCCGGTTCGATCCCCCGCCCAGTGTCGAAGTGTCCCTGAGCAAGACACCTAACCCCCAAATGCTCCTGATGAGCTGATCGGTGCCTTGCATGGCAGCTAATCGCCGTTGGTGTGTGAGTGTGTGTATGAATGGGTGAATGAGAAGCATCAATTGTACAGCGCTTTGGATAAAGGCACTCTATAAATGCTAACCATTTACTGTTTACCATTTACCATATGCAGAATCCAAAATGTGAAATTGGTGCACTCACCTGATCCTCATTTTTTCTGTGTCCTTTGCCAAATTGTTTTTCTCCTTGTCTTGCACACTCGTATTTATTTCCCAGTTACTTTTCCCATGTTACCTGTCCGATTCCTAGCCTATTCGTCGCCCCTTTTCCCTGATCCAGTCCCTTCACCCAGCCCATGGTCCTGGGTTTGCGCTTGGTTGAATCCATCAATTCAAAAGCATAAAGGAGGTTAATGGCCATCACAGTTTCCTGTAAAATTTTAAAGTATCTTTAAAGATGACGTTGACTAACCTTGGGATGCAAACATAGAGCCATCTCTATAACATATTGTGCCAGACTTTTGCAAGCTCAATAAACCAATAAAGTAGGTATGAGCTTGATTCAGTTGCAGTTGCATGGCAGTTGCATGGCAGCAACCACCTATTTGCCCGGCCTGTCTCATATACCCTGCTTTATACACTCACTCACTTTATTAGGTAGACCTGCACACAAGCTTGTTAATGCAAATATTTAATCAGCCAGTCATGTGGCAGCAATTAAATGCATACAAGCATGCAGACATAATCAAGAGGTTCAGATGTTTTTCAGATCAAATGCCAGAATGGGGGAGATCTAAGTGACTTGGACCATGGAATGATTGTTGGTGCCAGACAGGGTGGTTTGAATATGTCAGAAACTGCTGATTTTCTGTGGTTTTGACGCAGAACAGTCTCTAGGGTTTGCAGAGAATGGTGTGAAAAACAGAAAACATCTAGTGAGCAGCAGTTCTGAAGGCAAAAAAAACGCCTTGTTAATGAGAGAGGTCAGAGGAGAAGGGCCAGTCTGGTCAAAGCTGACAGGAAGGTGACAGTAATGCAAATAACCACACATTATAACAGTGGTATGCCAAAGAGCATTTCTGAAGACACAACACATCAAACCTATAACTGGATAGTCTATAGCAGTAGAGGACCAAGTAAAAAAAAAAAAAAGTCTAATAAATGCCTAATAAAATGCTCACTGTGTGTATATGCTGCGTAAATATCATGCTTCAGTATATAGATTTGTTTAGTATGCACTGACCGCCACAAATTGTATGCAAAAATAATTCCTTGCTGACTAATGACTCTTGATCTGATTGAACATAACTCAAGTTGTACATCGCAGGCTGAGCTAATGTATCACCTTTGGAGCTTCCATTGGATGCATTGCTCATTCTTGATTGGATACAGTATATTAGCTTGTTACCAGAAGTTCAATGGCCTACCACACTGCTGGTAAATGAAGCTATATGACTGCACTGCTACCTTTCTCGTATGACTGAATTATTGACAAATGGATTTGTCTTCTAGTCCTAATCCAAATATTGTTCTCATTACAGCAGAAGAGAACTATTACTGCGTGCCAATTTCCTGACAGGTTAGTGCTCTCATATTATTTCACTTCCCTCAGCCTTATTATTGCTTTGATAACCTTCTCAATTAATACAATAATTATATAAATGATGTGTTTTGGCCCTTTGTTTTATGAAGGAATGAGCACAGATTCATAGTAATTTATGGGAACCATAAAACTCCACAGGGTCAGATACGGACTGCATTGTTGGATTGTTAGGAATCGATAAATCACAATAATACTGAAATAACAGCCCATTGACTTTGAGTTTGCTGGGGCAGTATGCTTCAAAGTCACAGTATTGTTTCTAACTAATCTACTCTGAGAGCAGCTTCATGCACAATATACACAGCAAGATAAACAAGAAGGTTGTCAAGTAAAGTCAAATTCTTCTTAATGGAAAAGAGTATTGTTTTTCTAATCATTAAGGTCTCTAACAGCAAACGCAAATATTTCAATAGTATTCCTTATATTAGATATCTCCACATGTACAGTATCTATATGGTGTAATGTAGCTGAATGATAGGAAGAATAGTAGATTAACCCACAGCTATTCCATAGCTCTGGATTATGGCAGATGCCAGAAGCATGTTTTGATTCCTGATCTGCACTTTCCACATTACAAAACTTGAATGTTCCCCAGTAAGACCATCCACTATGCAGGCAGGGGTAGAGTTGTCTACTTTCATCACATCTTTATTTTAAAGTAATATTCTCTCAGTACATTGCAGTTGCACAGTATTGGTTTTATATTTCTGTACAGCATGTTGTAAGATCTGAAATATATTTTCACAACAGTGCCTTGCCTCATAGGCAACACAATCACTCTGCGAAACAGATTAATAGGTTATCGTATCATTGCAGAAACTGATGAAAGCTACTGCCTGGCAGACTGGAGATATTTTGTAAGAATCTAGGAAATTACCTCTGTGTAGTTTATGGGGCCAGTCTTGCTGGTGAGGGTCATGGCTTGATTTAATATGGAGCTTTATTCTGAAAACAATCCCAGAGCCTGCCCTTCCCCCTCCCTCTGCAGGCACAGCTTGGCCAGGACCCCTTGAACACTTCCTGCAACAATGCAGCAGTGCTCAAAAGGATGTATGTCTACATTCTAAAATTAGGTTTGGCCCTCTTAGGAACTCCCTGAAGGCACTGCAATCTTTTACCCTCTAGAAAACGGCAAGAAAATGCACATTTAACCCTGTCGGGTACAGTCCTTTCCTTCTGTATAGTTTATTCTAGTTTGTTTCAATAAAGCTGAGAATCCTCTCTTTTCCTACTGTTCCATGATAGTCAACATCTGAGCCTTCTTGTGGGTGATTATTTGTTGTTTGGTAGAGAACATCTTTGACATACAGCATGTTATGTAAATGGTCTTGTCTTATTCTGTCTTGTCACTTAGGAATCCCGAGCTTCATAGAAAGCAAATGGAAAGCATTGAGAGTACAATTTTGCTTTGACAGTAAAGAGTTCAGTCCTAAACTGAAAGGAACAAACAAAATTATTTTGTTGTACAAAACCTGTTACAAAAAAGCAGATGAAAATGGACTGTTTGTGGGTTTTCTGTTTCAGGTTCTGACTAGGTTGGTTTCTGGATTGTGTTCTTCTGAATTTATTTTTTGTTGTTGGGGGTTGTTGGGAAACAGGAGTAGTCTATTGTGAGTTTGAAATACAGGAATTTGGCTTAAAGTGCTGACCCAATAATAGCTCTTTGAATAGAGAAATGAACCTGTATTAAATAAAGTGCAACTTAAATAAAATGAACACTGTATACACTGTCCGAATTTCTTAAAACTCAATACTATGATCATCTGTCTCTTAAGGAAGCCGATGTCTCCTGTGCTGCTCCTAATGTGTGGCTGTGTGATCAACTAAAGTTAGATCAGTGGCACTTCACTTGAAACTAATGCAGCAGATGCACAGGACTTCATATGTACAGATTATACTGTATATAGCAACAATTAGTATGAACCCTTCCAAACAAAGAAATAAGTTGAATGGTGAGGCAATGGCTTGGTCTCTGATACACAATGCTTGCCCTGTACAGCAATATCAGGAAAACTCATAAATTAGCGCTGACTCTTTGCAGTTGATACATCAGAAGACATCGAGAGAGGTCCTGGAAGGAAAACAATCACTTCACTGCCAAATGGCAGAAAACTTCCATTGGCCAAGGCCTCCAGAAGGCTGCTAATTGCACTGTCATGTGTCCCCATGGAAACAACAGCTGGTAACTGCCAGACTTACTTCCTGTTTCTCAAGAGATTGATTAGCCTAATACTCTGCCGGGTAGCATTCTTTCCTTGCCTAACATGCAAGGTTAAAAGCCATGTTTATTTTATGGCCGGGTAAGCCAAAGGTTATTTCAGCGGGTGCGTTCAGTAAAATGATTCGGAAAAATGTTGCAAAGTTGAATAGCCACGGAGGGTTTGCTTTCCGGACATGACACATGAATCCAGACAATAATATGACTTTTCCCCCTGCCTAAACACAATAGAATAAGTGCATTTCAAGCCCTTCCCTTGGACCGTCTGCGGGGACAAAGACGGCCAAGTACAGCAGTTTGTTTGCTTGTTTGAATTAATGCCACAAATATGTGAAAGACTTTGAAAGGTCATCTATTTTGATCAAAGCCATCATCTCAAGCCCACCGCCCAATGTGGCTGTCAGCAGATGTGGGATGACCTGCAGTGCATATGCTTGGGAAACTTCACCTTTCACCTTTCCCACCATGAACTGAAAGCCACAAACTAAAGGATATGTGAGCTCATTTGAGTAAATAGCTGGACATTAGAATAAGATTCAACTAGCAAAACAAATAATTACATTCAAGTGTTGTAAATGCACACCTGTTAAATGTGCTTAAATTGTGAAAAGCTGTCATATTTAATAATTATTACTGTCAAGTGTCTTTCTAAGGTGGTACATAATGATATATAACAACTTCATAAATACTGTGTAAAGGTATTGTACATTAAGCTCATATGATCAGTGATATTTTGGGTTGGTAATGCTTTGATACACCTATGCCCTATGATTTAGTATACAATTTAATTCAAGTTTGTCAAATTTATGAAGGGATTATGTAGTTCATATATGGGACTCTTCAGAGAAAACATTATTGTGTGTTTCCTATGCTTGGCCCATTGCGTGATGGAAGTTTGATATTTGTGTGTGATCTTGAGAGCACATTAATCACAGCATATCAGTTTAAGAGTCTCGAAAGACCTGTGCTTTGGGCAATAATGATTAAAATGCTTGACAGATTCCCACCCAACTCTTGTTGCATTCAAACTGTCAGATTTTTCCATCCCTTTCTTTGATCTACAACAGGACACACTTATCAGAAAGAAGACTCATAATCTTAAATTGGCCAGCAGCTGTGAAGCCTACTAAATGTTTAAGAGAATTCTCAGAAATGAGTTCAAACGCGACAATGGCCTTTAGCCATCACTCTTTAATCATGAATTATGGACTTTGAGTCCGCGTGCAAGTTTAGCAGCAGAGCTACATAGCACAAAATGGGGCTTTATAATCATTTTAATGGTTTCGTTGATCCGGAAAGTCAGAATTCAATTAATTCAGTTTATGTCACTATAAATTCAATTGGACATCTGAGCAACAGTTCACTTGAAATTCCAGCAATAATGCAGCTGGTGCTCTCATCAATAATCCATCCCCTGGTTTAATAAAACAATGTCTAAAATAAAACATTCACATTCAGTGTGTTTGTGTGTGCTACTGCGAGAGCATACAAGAATGAATTGGGTATGTGTGTGTGTGTGTGTGTGTGTGTGTGTGTGTGTGTGTGTGTGGGAAGAACAGCTGTCCATATACAGCTTGCTTCCTGCTTCCTAAAATATACTTCCATTCTTTGACAAACAGTAAGACCACATGCATATCCAGACTACATTCCTCTCCTATTGGTGAAGATGTAGCCTGGTGGTTTCTTCTATTAAACACAGCATTAACCTTTGTATGCCTGCTTTACAGAAATTAAGCATCGTTTTCTTTTATAGAATAAATTTCCCATAATAAACAAGACCAGGGAGTTTTTTTTGGTAGTGTTCGGGCAGTGTGAGGCCTACCAGAACTGCCCTGCTTCAGCAGGAAACAGTAAACCATTTCCATGGAAAAGTGCTTGAAAATAAATTCTATTAACTACTTATGAGACATTAATTGCAGTACAGTCTGGATTCAACTAGGGCTCTCCAACCAATTCATATAATTAGCTTTAGAGTTTGATCTCCCATTTTTATTGAATTCGATTATAGCTGACTGGAGTTTAACAAATGGCAGAATAAATCAAATGAAATGAAATATAGTCTATGGTCGATAGTCGATGGTAAGTTTCTCTTGCTTTGTGATCCCATCTGGAATGTTGATCCTCAAGAAAGAGCAGTTTGTTTAGCACATATATTTTTAAACAAAACAAAATAAAAACAAAGTTAAACTTATTTGATGGGTGTCTTGAAAGAATCCGGCAACCAAAAGTTTATCCCCTCTCGACATTATAGTTTGCCTACAATGACAGTCATCACTCATCAGTAAAATAATCAGTGCTACTCCATGGAAACTGGCACACAGTCACATTAATATTACACATTCATGTGATTGTAATGCATGGCATATAACACAAAATATATTGTTTTGTCAAGATACACAAAACACCTGGCAGGGATGAGTGTTATGATACTACTATATTATGGAAATTAAGTGATTTTTAAGGTATTTTTGCAACAAACCTAATTTTGTTTGTGCCATGTAAATAGTATGAATGTTGTAGTCAGACATGTTATTTTGAAGACACTGGGTAGAGCAAATCCCAAGGCATACAGTAGATAGCAAGTTTAAGACATCGGGGATCACAAGTGCTTTTTCCCCCATAACTGATTTTGTAATAATTTAATAAAAATAATGATTTAACTTCCATTATGTTGGAGTTCATGAAATCTTTTAAGAATTAAAAATAATCTGAAGTGGCAGAAGACAGAAAATGAATTATCCACCAGGAGGCAACACTAATAATAAGATTTATTTTGCCGTTATATGATGCCCTTCAATATTTACTATTCCTCAGGCTCTGTCATCTGCTGTACACTCTACAGAACGTTCAACTTCATTAGAAAAAACACACACACACACACACACACACACACGCACGCATTTAACTTTTTTAGAAGTCCCTTAATCATATAAATGTAGACAATTTTGAATTTTTTGTGTTTTCTCCCAATCTGCCTTTGATTGATGGTGTGCTTCTTTCTTCTTCACTATGTGTTAATATGAAACTCAGGAGGGCCCAGCCTTAGAGCAAGCTATTATTTCAATTTCTCTCCCTCATTCAGATACTCCATCATGCTAAATGACTGCATCCACTGCTACACCCACACCACAGTCATTATATGGAAACTGCTGGGCACAGGGAGTGCAGGAATCCTCATATTTCTATGGGAATATTTTTAGGTTCTGGGAACAGTCAAATAGGATGGGGTCCAGGCTGCTGCTGCCTGTTGGGTTCCCTCTAGGGAGTAAAACAGTGATGGAGTGGTCAGAGGTTCAATGCACCCCGTATCAGTGGCACATCAAGATGGATGCCTTGTTAACCATCCATTAAACCAAGAGCTTTATATCTGTCACCATTACATGTGTACAAATCTATATCATAATCACTCTCACTCATAGTTTCCTTTACATTAATAATACTAATGATATAAATTATACTTTTCACATACAGTATGTGTTAATCTAGTAGTGTTTTATGCAATAATAGAACTTGACAGGAAAAGAGCACTATTTAGAGCATTATTTTCCATGCTGTACTGTTATAGAGTCTGAGTAAGGCTATAATTTTAGCATGACGATTATGTTGATGCAAGAGATAAAAACGATTAGCTGTAAGTCACAGGAATATACACAAGTTATGTTTAACATCACATAATCAAAGCATAAACAGTAGAGTTGTTCAGCAGACATATATTTTGCATTTTGGCATGATATACGTAGTTTGAGAGAGTGGCTAAATAAAAATTTAATTTGTCATAAGTAATAACATTTTCAAATTCAGAAAATGATCAATGTTTTGGCAGAATTAATGGTTTTTAGTTAATCAAGTTGTAGCTCTTGTTTTCTGTGACACAAAGACATAAAGTTGTCATACTGTTATTAGCTTTAATAATTATAATGAAATTATAATTATTTAATAGTCTTCTATTGTGTTTTAATTTCCCCATTTGGAGTAGTGTTTTTGAAGTCATTGAAGGAAGAGAATGGGATATATTGGAGGTAATCACTGTAAATTAGCATAAGCTTTTATGTGATTTTGTATCATTTTAAACATGCATCAGCTCTATGTTAATATTAACTTTGAATGAAGAATGTTTATATTGCAATTATACAAAAATTAGCATTTTTATAATTGCAATGATTTATTTAGCATTTATAAATACATCTAATATTTATTTCTTGACGTTATTTAGCCAGACTGCATTTTCATCATATAATGTTTTCCACTGTTTTGTTTTTAACATTTATTTGTAATCCAACTTCATCAGTGAGTAATTATATCTGAGTTCATTTAACACAAAACATTTGTGAGGGCATGCCTATTAATAATGTGTTTTCCATTTTTTTAAATGTATTTGAAGCTCAATGAGAGCTCATTATATTTGCTAATTTCACTGAGATGAAAATATAAGTCACTTCTTCTTGAGGCACTGACTGAAAATAAACCTTTAATATAAAAAGTCTGAAATCTGTGATTTGAAAATAAAGTGTAGCCTCAGGAAAAGCCATGCCCAGCTCCTAAAGACAAGCTGCTAACACTGGTATGGCAAATGGTTGGCATTTATATAGCACCACTATCAAAAGCGCTTTACAAGCGCTTCTCATTCACCCATTCACACACAATGCAAGGCACCAACCAGCTCGGCAGGAGCATTTGGGGGTTAGATGTCTTGCTCAGGGATACTTCGACACTCGCAGGGCGGGATCAAACCGGCAACCCTCCGACTGCCAGACGACTGCTCTTACCGCCTGAGAAATCATTAGATATTCAGAGAAATATGCATGATATATTGATACATTATGTAAATTAATCTCAAAACATTTCAATGCTATAGTACAGTATATAACTATTTGTGAGGCTTGGATTTTAGATTTTAATGTTAAAGATGAAATACATGTTTTTAACAATCTCTTATTGACATAGTATGATTCCTGTTCTTTTTTTCTCTTTACAGTATACATATATGCTCATATGTTCTTAAAATATATATTTTCAGCAAACAATAACAAGTTCTAATTTATTTGCTTCCCATGTACATTCTATCCCCATTTAAATATTTTTAATTTACTGTAACTTTTCTCATTGTTATTTTACAACTTTAAGGGCTTTGTTTATCAGAATACATACATGAAGCATATTGTCTCCAGAACAAACATGAGTTTAATTAGATTCGGTCCCTTGGGCTGAGGGGAGAAAATGCCATTGCATCCCACTCTTCCTTTTAAGACCACACAGTCAGCCAAATAAACATGCACATTCATTAGTATAGTGCAACGGTAATCAAACCATTTCCTCATTACTAGAGATAAGACTGAGATGGTCTGGAGGACTCTCATTCATTGGAGAGATATACATCATCATAAAACATGCCAGATTGAGCCTTGACCCGAGCTGGGGACTTATCGTGGGAACTTAAGAAGGCACAAAGTCTGCACTTGCTTAAACATGAGAACCACTGCTGCTTGGGGCTTTAAACTTCCCCTGGACGCTGGCCAGGACTGGGAGGAGAGCACAGAGCTCTCCGGAGGGGCACACCCCTGGAATCAATCTACTTTTGTCTCAAAGTTTCTAAGAAAAAGAAACACTTGTGTTAAATGGTTAGTTAGAAAAGAACACAAGCCTTGGCTGAATCCATGGGACGATATGCACATACTCAGTTGTATTTCTGGACGAACTTAGTTTATGATTCTATGAAGTTGCATAGAAATGATCCTGTTATACTTGCAGCACAGGTAAATTATTATACCTTAGTTCACTGGAATGGTTTTACTCAGATTCTGGTTCTTCTGAAAGGCATAAGTCTATACAACTTTAAAAAGCCACATCATGGTTTACATGACACCCATGTGCTTTGCACAGACCTGCTCGCTAGTGAAAATCTTTAAATTTTGTGTAGTGTTAAGATTCAATATACTCCCCTTGTCCTAACGGTAAAAAATGAGCCGCCTTCCCCTAAAATAAAGCGACTTAATTGAATTTTAAACCCTAAATCTATTTTGCATGAAGAAACAACCTGTCACTCATCACAAACTTTGTCATCAAATTTCATCATCAAAACATTTGTCATTAAAAGCTGAAAAAATATCATTTAGGGGGTTTCCTCTGCTGTTAAACATAGTTGTGGGTCATTTTTGATCCTTAAGACAACACAAGGGTTAAACTCCCAACAAAATTTAAAAAATGTTTTTCAAAATTTCTACTGTCAACAATGTCCTCACCTTCTTTTTTTCATCCCTCCCTGCTGTCAAATGTCATACCCATACTGTTCAGTACATAACGCTTTCCACCGTCTGTGTGAATATACAGACTCATGCAGTGCTCATGGGGCTGCAGGCTTCAGCGGTATGACGACCACAGCAGGGAGTGACTTGCTGACTGAAACCTGCCTTCCGTGGATGACAGTTAGAACTAATTTCTCATTTCAGAACTTCATGTATAATGTAACAGAAATACACTGCACAATAAATCAAACAGGGCTGTGTTTCCCGAAGCCTTCTTAACACTATGTTGTTCATAAGCTGTACCTAAGCGCGTTTCCCGAAACGCTCTTAGCTAAGTATACCTTCTGTACGTCGTACTTTCGTAAGGTTCGTCTGGACCACTCTTAGCTATACCTTAGCACTGTTTTCAGCTCACTCCGCTCGTGCCCACCACTGTTACAACCGCAAGCCTCTGAAATCAGCTGCTGCTCTTAGTTACACCTCAATCTGTTAAGCAACATGCAAACTAATAATTCTACAGTTGAAGTTGGCTAATAATATTACTAAAATACCACATTAATGGGACTGTTTTCATGCAAATAATAAAATTGTACATTACGAAGGATGCATGTTGCACTTGAACATGATGCCTAATCGCCTTTTAAATTATATTTATAAACTGACGATTTCCCACTCACTCTGTGGGCTGGAGTGATGTTTAACCATAATTCTTACTTTGTTTTTTGGACACCGTAGTCCTAAAAGTAGAAAATAATGTTTCTTTATTCAGCGCCACGTCCTCTAACAATATCTCCATCTCGTTTGCTATGAAGCTGTGGGACTACTTCTTTCTTTGTTTTTTTCTGCAAAAGCTTATGTTGTTTTCGTGTTGGTGCGTTTTGCTTGTTGGTGCGCTTTTATTGAAAATGTCAGCTAATCAGAGAAAATAGTGAATCACACCAGTAATGTGATGGTGCTTCTGACAAATCAACCCTGATTGCAAAGTAATTTAAGGTACCATGACAAAGATATTTAAATAATGTTAATAAAACATGACATGACAAAGAAGGCGCATTGCTAGGTGGCGTATGGAGTCGCTGCATGGAGTGCATAATCGATCTCAGAGCGAGTCAATGGGCCTAGTAACGTCGCACGTAGAAGCTATGACTTAAGCCTGATTTATACTTCTGCGTCGAGTAGCCCCTACGCCGTTGACGGCATTTCTACTTGTATGTTGGGGTCTCTGCGTCGCCCAGCAATTACACCGACAAAACGCTAGTTTTCGTCGTCATTATATCCCATAATCATTTGCAATTAACTGTATGGATCCGTTAAATTAATGGTGAGCGGCGGAGTTCGCAAATACCTCAAAAAGAGCTTGTCCACAAGTGCAAGTACACAACAAGCTCGACATTTCGATTTAGTTATACTTTATAAAGAACATTTTAATTGCTTAACACGCTGACATGACGAATGTAATGTTTAAGCCTCCGTGAGCTAGCCAGCTAAATTGCTTGTAATTACGGATCACATCTTAAGTGTGACTAAATCGCGTGCTGCGAACACACCTTTGAAGTCGCCTTTTTTTTGAAGGACAGATTACTAATCAGGCAACGAGGCATGAAGTCAACTGATTTCGGTTCTGGACACAGCACAGGCGACTGAAAATGATCAATGGCGGAACAGCTGGAAATGCATAATGCCATGCTACCAAGCAGACCAATCAAAGTCCTTACGGTCTGCTTCGCCGCGTCACGTAGTTACATTTTTGGGGAGGTGCGTGTCAGGCTTAGGGAAATCAGCTACGCGTACCCTTATGACACCAGTCACTTAGTGTCACCTTCCTTCAAGATTCCTCAATAAAAAAATAGGCCCTTGAATAAAATATGCTAATTAAATTAGTTCTTGACATTTCGATTTAGAAAGTCAATATGAACCCCCCAAAAAACGGTTAAACCAGGAAAGTGAATTATGAGAATACAAATGTATGGTGAAATGAATGCTGTAATTTAAAAATGATACATTAGCCATTTCCTTCTATATTGACAAATATTAAGCCAATAAACCATAATATTCTGCATGATTTTGTACTCAGTCAAACGAATTGTTTTGCATCTATGGTTTTCCTAGTAAAAATGTTATATAGTGTTCTATCCTGAAGGAGGTACATAGCACAATCAATACGCTATTCTTGGCTCTCTGGTCTTGTCCAAGATAAGACTGTCGGCGAGTGTGAAGTGATTGTAATATATATTGCCTCTACTCATTTCGTGTTCATAAAAATATGAAGTTTATAAAGATGCCTCTGGTGTATATACTGAAATGTGTGGTAATAATTCACTTTGATCACTTTTTAGCACACACTTTTGTTTTGACACACCCCAATCCCTTTTTTATTCCCCTTATTTTTCATGACAAAGAAAGTTATACTCATCTCATATTCAGAATAGATTAACTGAGTGTTAATAATGTTGAAATTTGCGCATAGTAAATTTCTTTCCAACCACAAATGAGGTTGCTGTATAACTGAGATGTTTGCAGGTGTCAAGGAGGAAGTTGACAATATTTACCTTTCCCCCAAAAAAGCTAAACATATTTGATGACAATTAATGTGGAAACTGATCATTTTTTATCAGTATCATAAAGATTTCTTCTATCGCATTTCTTCATCCAAGAAAGCTATACAACTTCTGGAATCTTTACAGTGTGGTGATATCAATAAGCATGTATGCTGCTTTTTATGATCCAAATGTGAAGGCGGCCTGTAGCGTAGTGGTTAAGGTAATTGACTGGGACCCGCAAGGTTGTTGGTTCTAATCCCGGTGTAGCCACAATAAGATCCGCACAGCCATTGGGCCCTTCAGCAAGGCCCTTAACCCTGCATTGCTCCTGGGAGGATTATCTCCTGCTTAGTCTAATCAACTGTACGTCGCTCTGGATAAGATTGTCTGCCAATAATGTAATGTAATGTAATGAAGGGGTGTTATACTGTAGAAATTTGGGAATATAGCCATTCTTTCTCATATAGCACGTTATTGTTGCTCATATTGTAACTAAAAAGAGACATGGCAAAAGAGCATTTAGGGCTGTGTGACAGCACCAAAAAATACATCCTGTTTTGCAAAGTTTCTGTCCTATACAATAGAACACAATTTATTGTGTAAGGCAAACAAAAACCCACTCTTTCTGAAACAGATTTACCATCAGCTATTTGTGCCTTCATATAGCCTACTCAAGCTAGAGCATTTAATTATTTTGATATAATCTTGGCTGCCATGCTGTACTGGTCATGCGAGTTAGCCAGTGACCTTGTAATTTAATCTACAATTAATTTTGTTTTCTGTTATCAGGGTCTCAAAGGTTGTTCTAAGAGCTCTCACAATAGTGTGGTGCTTTATTTATACCAGCTTTTATCATGAGAACAGCAGTGGGAGCCTCCTGTTGTAACTCATTAGTTTCTCTGACTGAATTGCAATAAAGACAAATTACTTCAAGCCAAATACAAAGCTAGCTTGGGTTTTGATACCTCAGTGAATATACCTTTTAAATAAATGTACCAATACACCAATATACCAATAAATATACCTTTTGCCAACATGAAGCATTAGAATTCTCCTTTTAAAAGTTAAACATGAATTTTGAGTTTGATGATAACTGCAACACACTCACACGTACCCATCCTAAAGAAAAGAAAAGATGTATGCATTCCATTGTATTTTGTACCCTCCCAGGTGAAGACAGAGCGATTACAGTTTTCCAGCTCTGACCACCTTGCACACAGCACTTGGAGATTGAAAATGCTGAATATATTGAATGGCCCAGTAGATACTGTATATGGGTTGACATGACTGGTTGAATCCCCAGGGAGCGGCTCTTTGTAACAGATTGAATGCTTGTGTGGAGAAGATTGCCGTAAGAGATGCTTTGATTTGCACCTGTGATCCTGGGTTGGGTTTCATGTCCAACCACAGAACATAAATTTCTCCCAGCAGGGTAGTAACTGTGTCTTATTGAATTTCCCCAAAATATATATTTTAAGATAGCAATAAAGGCCATTGGATTAGATTTATTTGACAAGCTAAATTGAGAGTAAAGAAAAACACATTCATTGTGTGTGTAACAGCTTCCCTCTGAGTTAAAATGCAGCTTCGAAG
The DNA here is from genome assembly GCF_963514075.1 of Conger conger. Lineage (NCBI taxonomy): Eukaryota > Metazoa > Chordata > Actinopteri > Anguilliformes > Congridae > Conger > Conger conger. Next base: position 60,114,811 of record NC_083763.1, read on the forward strand.
CTACACCGTTTGCCCTTTTTAGAGGAACATGCCAAGGCTGTCCTCTACTCCACTGCTTGTTGGCCTTGCACTGAAACCTGCCACTCAGGCTTTTAAACAAGGAATATATTTTCTCTCCTAAAAACCTATGTATCTCTATGTGCCAATGATATCTTGCTTTATATTTATGAAATCACACACTCCAAATGTATACTCTATACCTTATTTGATACTTTTAGTTGATAGGTAATAAAATAAACTGCAAATTCAACCTCATTTCTTAACCATGTTTAGAACAGCAGTCCAGGTGTATTTTTCTAGTTCTGGATGTGATGCTTGACTTGTGGTAGAACCTATGCACTTGTAAGTCGCTTTGGATTAAAAGCGTCTGCCAAATGACTAAAATGTAAAATGTAAAATGTAACCAATCTTTATGCCATCCCACTTCCAGTCCAGTTAATAATGCATTTACATACTGAGGGATATCTGTATATCTATACATGCGTACAATTATAAAAGTGAATTTCTTTCAACTGTTGCAAAGAAAATGCATTCTTGCATTTGTATTCTTCCATCCTCACTCCAAGCAAGATGAATATTCTTCCAATGGCAATTTTTTTTCAGTTCTATAATCTCAGGCTACCTCATACCTAACTCATACTGGGATAAGTCATATTAAACGTTCATCTGAAATGTAACTAGAAGTTTTACACTTTACAACGGAGCAAATCTAAGAACATCCAAGGCCATTAAACATCAGCATATGACCTGACCCAAAACTATCTGTAGGTAGAACATGGAACTTGGAGTTCAGCATTCATAAGCATCAAAGATTTATGAATTCTGGAATCCTCATCTCCCATTATCTTCTTGCTAATGAAAAAACTGATCTCACTGAGAGGCTTCATGAAGGTAAACGACTCTTCCCAGTTGGATTGGGCCAGTCTCTCTGTGCCCTCTTCAGAACCATGGAGAGCTGCCTCTGAACAGATGCTTCAGATGCTCTGCACACTACTAAGTGGGACCACCAGTGAGTATACCTGGAGACAAGGAGGTACAAAATGGCCCCTGGACAAAATAGCAGCAATAGGGAATGAGCTGAAAGGAGTACATTTGCCTTTCATTACCCCATCCATCCTTTTCAGTGAAAACGTGCATGTTTTATTCATGTAGCTGTTCAGACATGCTGTGCTGGGGTCTCAGTGCAATGCTTTTTCCCAATTCTCACGCCATCAACAGTTTCAGAATAGAGAAGGTAGAAAGTTAGCTTCTGGAATCTGTTCAGTTTGGATCAATTCCTGATAGATAACAGCTCTGCCTGGAGGTGCATATTGTAATTCCTCTGGGTTAATCCAGGGAGGGAGGCTTTCTGTCAACAGGATGGGAAATGTGACTCCCCTGGTCAGTCACAGACAACATCAGTAGAGTATCACTAGTTCCTCTTTTTAATATCCAAATAAGACATACTTTTGAATATGGGGACTCAAATTTGAAGCGTATTACTTTTCAGGGTCCCATCAATCACACACGCATTACAGACTCATTCTGGGACTCATACACTCCATGAACCCATTCGGGAATAATAAGCACTGGTGTACAGTAAGGACTTCATTTTTCTACACACAATGTTACTGACCCATTTACAGTATGCACAGAGACACCACACAAACCACACAATTTTGTTGTGAGTTACAAATATCCATATCTATCTTTTGTTACACAAATAATGGAGGATTACGGTAGGCATTACACAGTTCATTTTAAATATAAATGATGGCCATTCAGAAGAGCAAAATAGAAAAATATTTGAACATTGGGCCTCATGCAAGAACCACTAGTACAAACAGATTTGTTCTTAAATCGCTTAAATATCTTAAAACGAGTGATTTAAGAGAACTTCAAACCCAAATTTCTCAATTTAGAATTTTTCTTAGGGAGGAACAACATTTATGAGTGGCCCCAACCTGTTGTATTAATCGTGTAAACAAGAGCCAGCTCAGCATAGCTCGCCTGGCACATAGAACTCTGATTAAACCTTCAAACTGCATTGCTTTTTTCTCACCTCAAATCATTTTCAGAAACATATTTTAGTGTAGGTAAAAAAAGGTTTATCAACAGTCCGCCATATCATTATGTTTAGCAAAAACGACTGAACACTGTCTACCAAAGACCACAGTCTTTCCTTGTTCTTGATAATCCTATTGGCTATCTGTCTGACCCACGTAATTACCAGATATACTGTATTATAACAGACTATCTTCATTTAGGACTGTTCTTGCATGAGGTCCATTGTTTGCATTATACAGTATAAAAAGATGGTCTCACCACACATAGACATGCATCAAAAATGCATAAATAGACAATATTGTTGTTGTATGTAGTGCTTTAGTTATAAACTTATTTTATTCATTTTTATCTCTGGGGAGATTTACAGAGCATTACAATCTGCAAGAAATGTACTGAAATGAAAATGTGACAGTGAATTTCATAAGCATGATGTGTGTGCTTAGCGAATAATGAACCTTTTTGCCAGATTTGCAAGCAACTTGTGCATATCCCCTGGTAGGCAATAGAAACATTGAGGTGTCATCTGAAAAGCTGGGTTTTAGATGTGTGCAGAAAAACGCCAGTGAATCTGTTGAGGCAGAAAGCCTGATCCAGCAGCTGGGACTATGAGCAGTGACTGTGGGCTACCTGAAGATGTGCAGAGCCAGGGTAAAAGGGCTGTCAAAGCTATCCCATCCCTGTAAGGATCAGCAGAGCACAGTGTTTGCTTTGCTTTGAAGTCAGAGTAAGCTCTGAGCAAGGGGATCAGGGGAGCAGGAGCACAACGGTTCAGCTGGAAAAGTGAACATCTGAAATCAAGCCATGAAAAAACCTGACAGGGGCAGGTAGAGTACAAAGCCTTGCATTAACTATAATTAACGTGGATGTGTCAGTAAGTGAGGAAAAATGGCATGTTCCCAGCTATGGGTAAAGGTCTTAGAAAATCGAGGTGGGCCAGGTGTAGCGTGCTGGCAGTTGGTCTCTTGGGAGGAACACTGTGCTGACAGCTGCTCTTTGTGTCCCATCTCTGGAGCTCTTTCTTCATTTCTAAAGAAAAACATAACCTGTCTGCAGGGCAAATTCCCTCTCCCTTGACACCGCCATTCTATGAATGCTGAGAAGCTGTTCCCTGTGTATCAGTGGTCCCCAGAAATGGGCCAATCACCCTGCCTTAAATGTTTCCTGTTCCCTCCTCATAGAGTACCATCACTGTTGTTTGTTTTCACTTTTCATGAACTTAACCAGCTGAAGCCATGGAGGGGCTGAACCTCCTGTACGTCTGCGCACAGGCGCTTGTGAACGGCAACCATCTCCCGCGGCCAGCTGTGGTGCTATTGTGTTTTGTTGCATGGTGGAACAGAAGCAGGATGCGGGCCAACAGTTAACCTAAACAGTTTTTATCTCGCTGTATACAGAACAAATCTCAACAGACGAAAAGCACAAACATTAGATAAGGCCAGCACATCCTTCCCAGGCCAAGTAACGTTAGCTTGAGATGTAGACAGGGAGTTAAATAAAGGGCTATTGTGTGTGAGGAGCAAGACAGGCACCTTCTGTATTTGCCTTAGGGGTGGGAGAAGCACACCGTGGGGGTAGACAGTGAGTCTGTGGATGTCAGCAACAAAATAATAATGTCGTTCCACAGACCGAAAGTCCTAATGCTTCATTAGATGGTGGGTGGGCAGTCCTGAATAACGAGGCCAGCATGTATCCTGTCCTGGTAATGATGTTCAGTGTCACGTGATCTATGCTTCCTCGAAAGCAGATCTCTTTCTGCAAGCTATAAACAAGAGTACTGTCATTTAAATATAAGCAATGAGCAGTAAGCATGAACCTATATCACATCCACAAGTAGACTACCCATTTTATAACTGTACATATTGGATGCCTTAATTCATTAGCTTTTCATCCTATAGGTTACTAATCACTGATCTTGTGTCTTGCTCATACTCAGATGAGGAAAAACTACAAAGTGACCAAAAATGATATTGTATGTATAGCTGGTAAAAACATCTATATAAACGTCCTTAGGTGTTTCTCAATCCCAAGAACACATGGACAGACAAGTGCAGATATTGAGAAACACACGTTTCTACATTTACCTTTTTATATAAGCATGTAAGCACCAGGTATTTTATTTTATTAGAATAGATGACAATGTTATCTTTCTGGGCTTTAAAGGTTTCCATGGCAACTTTGGTGAAACTATTGGCATTTCCGGTCTCAACTAAGCAAATAGTATTTTGTTTATACTGCCTTCAATACATTTATCATTTTAAAACATGGCTGGGAATGGCGGTGAAATTTACCAACTTCTTTAACTGCTGTTAAATTAAATTAAATTATTTATCTGAGTGGCAGTACAGGCTGTATCACACATAGCTGTATGAGTGTACAAGCTTCTTGTATGGAGTATTATCTTCCTCTTTTTGTCTTCCTCTGAATTTGTAATGAATGGCTTGCTGCTGGCAAGGTAGTGGAGCACAGAGGACATTTTCCTTGCCTTCTGTATCTTTTTTCCCTGCCTTCTGTAAGTGACCGCCAATAGCAGATTAAGTTACCAACTCGCTGCCAGTATGGGCTGCATCGCACATGGTTGAGCAGACGAGCTTCTGGTGCAGGGTATTGTCTTCTTCTCATTGTCTTCCTCTGAATGAGCTGTAAATGGCTTGCTGCGAGAGCACATGAATAATGACAGATATGATAATGCAGCATAAACAGGTCATAGGCACCCAGCCCAAGGGGAGGACTTGATAACTCTGTCTCTACAGTAGCATGCATTCATGCATCGGCAAACAAATTAAGCATTGAAGCACTGAATTAGTCACATCCTTGGAGCAAGATCTGAAAACACGGTTCCAAATAAGCTTTAGCCTGCAAAGAGGGAGAGCCCCAAATGCTCTTTAAGCCACTTACCAAAACTAGGACTATAAGGTGCTCAATTGCCAGGACAATACAATAATAAAGACTCGAGGAAAACTTCCCGGAGACGAGTCCGAAATAAGGAAAGCTGGAGCACGGGAAGCTCAGAGCAAAACATTGTTTCATGAAACAGGGGAAAGACTCTTTAGCCTGCCTCCTTAAGGACTCCGTACTGCATTTTCTGGTGAAATGGTCTGTTCGGTCGCTTTGGCAGTTCCACGGAATTTCAACTGCAGTGAAAACGCTGTGAGTGTTTGACGGCTTCAGTCACATCCAGGAAGTAATCTTCCAGGCCACAGCCAATCAGTGCTACAGTGATGCACTGTAATTAGGCAACATTATGTGAGAGCAATGACAAAAGGCAATTCCTATAACCTTACCATAGTTAACCACCAACCATTGTTCCACTTTATACTTTCCTCTGGTACTGTGACACTCAAGATCTGATTCTGGAGGATGGGGTACCTCAGAACTAATGTTTTTGCTGGAGCTCCAAGACATACCTATTTGAATTAAATGCTGAACAGTATAATGAATCAACCATGGTTTCTCAAATGGTTTCTCAAATGGTTCTAATAACCATACTTATCTGTTTTTTAATACAAATGCATTTTCAATTTACAAATGTAAAATGCCAAAAAGTCTGTAACTTTTATTCCTACAGAGAAGTGTCTGGCTATATGATTTGTTTTGAAACCCATGTCTCTAGGAGAGAGCTCAAAATGGAATAACTACAAATTAGAGAACTTTGAAATGCCTCTTCAGAAAGTTTGGAAAGGAAAAGTCCTCTCCAGTCCTCTTCAGAAAGTAAAAGTCGAGCTATTTCATTTGTTTTGAAATGCATTTATCTGGGAGTGGGCTCTTTAGCTGAAAATTGAGGCTTCCTCTCTTTTCACCTTGTCCTTGGTAGCTAGAGCGCAAGGCCACTTTCTATGTCAATTGCATTTCAAAGTGCTTTATTTATTTTAAAGATTTGTGGCCACTGAGGCATAGTCCATACTGCCTGCTGTCACTCACAGTTCAAATGAGCATTATCAAAATGGGTCTGAAATCAGAAAAACACAAATATTGTGTGCTGTGCAACAGGAGCTTTGTGCATGTGGCATCCATTTTACAAATAACAAGTATCTGTGTAATTTCAAATTTCATTAATATTACAGTGATGGTAATAAAGTGTTATTAACTGTTACCATTCCATATTCTCAGTGAATAATTTGTGACAGGCAGATGAACAGCTATACTAGTTCTTATGACCAGATTAACTGGAAACCTAGAGTAATCATTCCATCAATAATCCAGTAAATTAATGGCACTCATGCCTCTGTGTGGGAGCTGAAGGCAGGACCCATAGTGCAGCAGTGAAGAATGAACTCTGACATTTTTGGACCATACTTCACCAATGCTCGGGATGCTGAAGGATGATTGGGCCATTTATCACAGTGTCACTCTCTCAGTGTCCAGAAAGGACAAAAGCCTGCTGGCATGAAAATGCACTCCAAGCATGCCATCCATTTGCATTACTATACCCTCCAAGGGACCTCTGAATACTTACTTGTGCAGTTCTCCCTCAAAATCTGCTTGCTTTGGCTCTATATATCCAAATTATTTCCTCAGTTTTGTAGCTGAATTGTACTTTTCAAGGATAAAAAATACAGTTCACTAGCAACATTGGAAAATATTTAAGTTCATGGATTTATGTTTGTAATTATGCATTATTGGTCGTAAGCACAAAATAAAACACCACTATAATTAATACATAATACACCACACCTAATAAGCTGTTTGGCCACCACATATATAATGGTCTGGATTCACCGTTGCACATTTTCCAGTGTCTGCAATACTCTTGTAGGAATATAACACAATTATTCCACATGAAAGTCATTCAACTCACTCTGACCACGTAGGGATGGGTGTGTAACCTAAATGGTATCCTGGCCCACCCATCTTGGCTGAACCACCACAATTGTGAATACCCACCATGGGACTTCTGACCCACCTAGATCTATGCAGGCCAAACTATTGGAATATTTCTGGCTATGTTACTGACTCATTCTTAGTATAATCAAAGTGAAAAACACTTTCCAGGCTTTATTCAACAATATCTCATTAATGCTTTATTGTGTTGTGATCTGGCAATTGAGAAAAGCAAGGACAAATGAGTCAGGATCGTATCCTGGAGGAGAAATAACATTCTTAGTTTGTGATGCTAATTTTACATTTTCAGCTTCCAGTGCTATCCGCACCTCATTAACAACCGTGCAACCAGTCCAAAAAGTTAGTGCGCATTTCAGAAGTATAATAATATGGCACATTTTCTGTTGCAGAACACATAATTTTGGCCATCAATTCACCCTTAATGAGGTACTGTCTGCCAAGTTTAATCTTCTCTGCTGCATTAGTAAACATTTCACGCTGCGGCTGTACCTTCCATGTTTCAGTCGTCTGAATCCAATTATGGGTCATACTGTCAAGTTATCTCCAATTGCAGAAATAAATAAAAGAATGGTTTTGTTCTCTCTCATTTTTGAAATTGAGCAAGGGCAGATTTAGTGACATCACCTAGTGTATCATTTTACCAGGGAACAACTTTATCCTCGGTCATAGAACTGAGCCGTGTCATCGAAGTATCAGGGGTTTGATTTGTAGAAACTTGTTTGTCTCTTTATAGTGAAACGGATATATATACATATATATATATTTTGGTTCCCTGAATGTATGTATGACTATATGTGCATGCATTTACCCTAAACTGTTATACAATCGCATGTTTGCCCACAATAAGGTAAAAGTGTAATGCTGCTCTGCTTGATTCGTCTTCTGCAATCATTTTCTGCACATTTCAGCTCTTCTAAGTTGATATTTTGCTGTCAGCATATATTGTCGTCTTTGTAGTCTACATAGTATATCAATTTACCCACATTGATCATGCCACAGGAACAAGCTCATTGGCTTTTCTTCATCTACTTGGCCAATGTTGTACTTATAATATACCGCACATGAATTAATTAAAGGTTTTGCATTTCATTTAAATCCATTTTCATTTTCTGGGCATTGACTTTCTTCCAGATCTTTTCAGATTCACTCCACAGCAGCCTGTGTTGCCCACTCTCAGAATGAAGACAGCAATCTTTGATCTATTTCTTACAAAACATAAATAAAATATTTTTGTCCTTAATTTACCTTTTATACTAAACATTGTGTGTTTGGACTAAGGGCGCCTAAGTTTTAAGCATTAACTTTGTCAGGTGCGTTCATAAAATGAAACCACGACGCTACAAATCTGAGATGAGAAATGGTCTTTCAGATATTAGCTTACATATTGCATTTTTCATAAGATGAGTCCCTGCTCCTGATATCAGATGTAAATTGGATGCAAAAATATAGTGCATCTGAAGAATACTAAAATGTCATTGCATGAATAATTACCAAAACTATGAATCCTTACAGTTGTATCACATGCACTTGTAGTTTTTGGAGAAATGGTTAAATTGTTAAAACCCCAACCAATATGATCTCTAATTTGATTAAAAACTCCTGAAAACAGCTTAGAAGACAGGATGAAAGCAGTGATAAAATATTACTTGCAAACAAACCATTTCCTCTAAACAATTGCATTACTTAAAAAATAATATAATTTTCTCATTTTACATGCACAATAGCACATTGTATGTTGGTTATTGTATATCGCCTATTTTTGGTCATCTTCATGAACGGCTCAGATAATAGTGTTAAACGCAGAAAAAAATAGTGTTACACGTGCTGTATGTATAAAAAGGGCTGTCATTCCTACATGGATTACCTGATATTTATGTAAATATTCTGTCATTGTTTTATTTCAAATCCAATGTGCTGGAGTGCAGTGCCAAAACAACTTCTATTACTGTCCCAATATTTTACCAGACACCCATCCTTCACCAAATATCTGATCTTGCTGCAGTATATAGGATTGCACTTCTAGTTCTGTGCCTGAGGTCTTGTGTGTTTCCCCTTGGTGATTTGTGAATGTTTCTTTAAAGAGAATTTATGCATTGCTCACCTCTCGCTCTGAGTATGATGGAAAAACATGTAATAAAAATGCATGAATGTTTTGTTTCACATTTCACATGTTGTTCTCACATGGTGAGAATATGAGGGCAAGCCGCTGGAGCTCCGTGCATATTGGAGAATGCAACACAGCACAGCAGGGAAAGACTATGGCAGGAAACAAGAGGTCATACGGAAGGATGGCCCATGAAGCCATGAGGGTGATATGAGACTGTTTTGACCCATTTCACTGATAAACAATACATCTCGTAGGTCAACTTACTGTGAAATGGCAGTATGGCCAGTCCACAGCACCTCAGTTAACAAAGGCTCAGATGCAGTTATTGTGATTCTTACCACCCACCCGAAGCAAAAAAATACAAATAAACTTTTCAATACAAGAGATTGTGATGTGTGAATATATTGTTCTAAGAGCGTATTGATTTTACCCGGCCTTGTTTTCCCACAGGGGCTGTTTTATTGAAGAAATGATTTCTGTAGAAAAAATCTGATTAATATAAATTCTGCGAGTGATAAGTGTCTTGTAGTCTGAGGTTAACATCAGGATATAATAATAGGCCTGCTCCAGAAAGCAGGATTACTGAGTTGCCTGAGGTAACTGCACAAAGTAAAACCTTTGGAATAAGTATAATATTTTAGAAAATTGAAACAGTATAAAGTTTGGCCTACACAGTACTGTGCATAAATCTTAGGCACCCTAGATTTTTAAAACTTAATAAAAACAATAAATTTGATCATAGGTGTTGGTCTTTAGTCTATTAGTTTTCTGTTTCATTATTATGTCTTTAAGAAAAGAGATTTCCAAACACTCAATTTCTCAAAAATGAGATATTACAGGGTAATAAGTAAAAGACCACTTTTCAGATAAAAAAAAAAAAAAAAAAACCTTGATTGAGGCTGCTTGGGCTTACCTCAAGAGCCAGAAGTGAAACAGTTAAAATCTACAGAAAAACTGTGGCAAAGTCAGTTCGGTCAGTTCTCTTATAAAAATGCAGGACAGTGTACCGAAGAGAATAGATTATGTTAACAGTGAAGGGTGGTTGCAACAAATGTTCATTTGATGTAGCTTTTAAATGTTTACAGATTTTTGGTTTGATATTTAGAAACTTTTCATTTCATTATTTTTGAAAGAATCATGGCTTTATGAAATTGAGCATTTCCATAATAACTAGATGATAAGCATCACAGAACCTCATGGAAAAGCGCTGCATAATGTCGTTCTGATGTAATCACCTTTCAAATGAGCAGTGCGGTATAAAAATAAATCCAATATATTCCCAAAAGAGAGATATGATGAGACCTATGCTAATCTCTGTAATCCATCCCTGGAAAAGTGTATATAAATGAGACAGTCAACAGTAAATGATGTTGACACCGGTAATGATATCCATCTAACAATGTGGGGGAGTGCAGAGTGTTTGTGAGGAAATGCAGTCCAATGATTAGATACAGAAGCAATGCTAGCTGCTGCTACAGTGCACAGAAATGCGTTCATCGTGTAGTTTAATACGTAACATAAATTTTTCTTCAAGAAAACCTGTCAAATAACAGAAAATACAGAAGTCATGTGTGTATATAATATATTGTGCAAAAGTCAGAGACCACTCATGAAGTAATACATACACAGAATTAACATCATTTTGTACTTGTATGTTATTCATTTACATATTTAGACAGATGTTTTTTTGTTGTTGTTAAACAAAACAATAAACGATGCTATGCTTTGTTGTTCTCTAGGGTCTGTCCCCCACCTGGGGAACATCCATACCTGAAGCAGGCGTGTTTTTTAATCGTGAATTTACAGTTGAACATCAGCATTGACACCCATTTCTCCAGTTTCCAAGGCTGAGTTATTTAAATGTATTCTCAAAAGTCTCAAAAGGTTGCAAAGAGTGAGAAGCACATAATTAGGGTTCCAAGCACAAATCACTGTCCTGTTTTACGTTCCAGAGTGTGGCAGAACATCAGAAGCCCTCATGATTGCCTCAAGTTGCATAAGCATCAGTTCAATGAAGTATCTCTCTTCAGCACACTGTATTGCTTGCACAATAGCAGGTGGAATACATGTCTATGGATATTATGGCCTTTTCGACATTGGACCAGATGGTACAAACAAATAGTTCTGATGTTGGACATGAAAAGCACATTACAAAAGTGCCTTTACATTTACATTTACAGTACTGTGCAAAAGTCTTAGGCACCTGTATAACATTTTGTACACATAAGATTAGTTCAAAAATAATTCAATGACAGGTCCTAAATCACATTTTAGTAATTTGGCAGAATAGTTAAAAACTGAATTAAATCAATATTTTTTGTGACCACCCTTCGGCGTTAAAACTGCACCACTTCTCTGAGATAGCCAACGCTGTCCTGCAGTTCTATAAGGCAATCAGCAGGGAGGTTGTTCCAAACATGTTGGTGAACTTGCCACAGTTCTTCTGCTGACTTTGGTTGGCTCCTTGCTTCCGATCTCAGACAGCCTTGATCAAGTTTTTATGAAAAAATAGTCAATTGCTTACAGTAATATGTTACTTTTTAAAATTAAATACAAAAATGTCTCTGTAAAATTAAATCTTTTGGAAAAGGAATATTTGGAAATCTCAAATTATTTTATACTAACACACAAAAAAATAAACATTCTGCACAGTACTGTAGGTATTAGAAACTGGCATGCTTCTTGTTAACTAGTCGTAATTGCGTGTGGCATGTTAAATGGCACAACAAAGGAATTGAAACTATAGATACGTGGAAATGCTGATGTCTCTTTTCTCTTCCGAAAGACATTAATCCATGTGTCCTGTTCTTTTAACCGGCCCCATGGGGCTGGTGCTCGCTTTGAGTGTGATTGTATGTTCAGCAAGCCAGTGAAGTGCAGTTCTCCTGTGTCCACCTTTGTTACAATAATCATATGAACATAATGGTCTTGTGCACATTGTATGGATGTGCCAGACATACAGAATTAGGAACCACTGCTGTTGGCAATAACCGATGCTGTCACTGATCTCTAACAAGTGGCCTGCAGAAGCACTGCTCACAAAGTGTCGAGCAGAGAAAATTGCAGCTAATGCTAGTCAAATGCACTTATTTGCATGTGAGTTATAGAATGGCTTTCAATGTATTGCTTTATTGTAACAGGTTTCCTCCTATTGTCAACCTTGGCATGTGCTTTTGAAACTAATTTTGGTCTTAAAACCTCCATGGAGCAGTATAGAAGGCAAGTTAGTTTGCATTGAATTTTCATTGCGTCAGAATGTGAGCCAGTCCAGACATGTTGTCCCTTTCCCTTTGTCTTTTTCTGTTTACACAGTTCATTTTTTATACAATCACAATAACTAGACATTTGAAGCATTATAGACCAGAGTGATAATGGATAATAGTAAATTGTGAACAATGGTGTATATGTGCCCTTTGTGAAAGAAGCTGCAAGTGGTGTTCCTCAGGAAACTGGAGAGTTCATTGCTTGCAGAACTGTTTTGACACACTTAATGCACAGCAGCAAGTACAAAGTATCATCCCATGGTCTACTGTATTTTTTACATAATTATTTAGGTACCTGTATGGGTGACAAGTGCAATGGTATTCAAAGTCCAGCTATTACCAGACTGCATTGTGTGTGTGGGTTAAACGTATGGTGTTGTGATCTTTTCTTTCGAAACAGATTTATTTCATTGCTGCTAGCTTGATTTGAACTTACCTAACATTATCTCCCATAAGGTGCCCATTACAAGGAAAAACAATGTTGAATATGATATAGGTTCTCCTGTGGAGACATTTCAACCTACTGAGGAAGGCATCTATGGGCTATGTAAATGTCAAGTTCAGCCAAGGTTTCTGCTGGGAAGATCAGATGTTACTTTTTACTGTATCTGTGAGCTCCGGTAAGACTGTGTTTTGTGTTTTAATTCAGACCATGTTATTTGCTATATTGCATTGAAATATTTTACAAAATCCCTTTCATTCCTTTTTATGGGATATTGTACTGGAAGGTCAGTCCACGAAAAGAAGTTGGGTCTGATGCATGATCAAGATTATCACAGATCATTTTTACATCAGCTGCATGGGGTTCATTACATAAAAAGGGAAAGAAAAACACCAAAGGCATTCTACATGAAAAAAAGTCCTTTGATTTTGGTCCCTTTTGTATAGGCAAGTCAGGATGCACCACCCTGAATCTAGGAGCTGTACGTGGCCTCAAAATAAAGGGTAGAGTTTTCCTTCAACAATAGTAAAGATGTTTTTAAACTCAAGCAGTCTCAAAGGGATTACACAAATAGGGCCAAACTGATGAATACTCCTTTAATATGTTTCAAAGGCTGGGAGCTGAACTTTGTATAGAGTGGTGAACTACAAGAAAGGAAGGCGTTACTAACTTAACATATTGAAGTCTAAGAAAAAAATATTTTCTCATCACCCAAGACAAAACTCAAAAGCTACTGCCTGGATTCTACACAATCTGCGGTAAAAAAATATTGCAAATTAAAGAGCACTTCCCTCCCACTAACACTTGTAGTTGCTTTTGAATAAAAATTAATAATTCAGAAGCCCCTGCAAAGTCCATTTTAATGCTGCTGACGCAGCATTATCATTCACAGTCCCTCCAGCATGATTGTATCAGTGATTCTGTTTCTCAATACAAAATTTGCCATCAGAAATTGCAGCAATTTGTTATAAAATCCACATAAACAGGTCCTGCTGCTGTATAGTTCCAATATGATATGATACAACTCCTCACTCTCATTGTGCTCCAGGCTTTGAAGACCAGACAGACAGCTTGTCTGCTCAGAAAATGTGCAGCTTGTGTTAGATGAAACCTTTGTGCATGGCTGGGGGGAAAGAGGAGGAAGGGAGTTCCTGCTTGGGTCATGTGTGCGAGACCATGTTTGTGTGGGAAAGGGGAAGCCCTTGGCTGGGACAATGAGACCCTGACTTGGGGTTTAAGGGCTGGGAGAAGCCCGAAAGTGAGAAGAGGGGGACTCCCAGACTGCGAGTCTCACCTCGAGGAGGGGAAGAGAGTCGTTACATTGGCCCGTTTAAGAAAGAAAAGGTCTCCACATACACTTAAACACAGACAGAAACACACTCATCATAAATTATTGGAGGCAGCAACATCCGTCTTTATTCAGGTCCTTTAATTATAAAACAAAGCGTCTGACTGGAGAGGACTGCCGGGAGCTGAAGCAGCACTGCTGTTGGGGGCTTAGTCATAACAATAAAGAGCAGGAAGGTATGGCACTCTCCACAGTTCCTGTAGCTCTCTTGGTAAAATCATAGCCAGCCCATTTCCTTTAATTCTTTGCCTGCTCTGGGAAAGACTCTTATATCCTTCCTGCAGTTTGGCTCTTAACATTGGTGGCTTAAAGGAGTCATCCGCAAGGGCACGCGGCAGGGCATTTGTTCAGTATGTACCATTGTCTTTTGTTTGTTTCTTAAGCCCATTTACAACATGGAGTTGTTTCTTGGTACATCAATAATGTGCCTTTTGTCAACGTTTCAATGCTATATTTTTCTGCTTTCCGCATTCAGGTTCTGGACATTCACAGAGATTTTGAAGAATCTTTAATGTGCTCAGTTTCTCAAATTCATAATTAAATATGAATAGATCATTCTTCTTTTGATTCAGATATTTTCAGATGAGTAAATTGTCTTGCCTGAGAATTACAACAATTTGGCCTATACAATTTGCACATGTCCCTGAGAACACCAAGAAATCAGAGCTTTCTCTCTCCCCCACCCACCTTCTCTCCATAACTCCTTCAATTTATCGATACAGAATGGAGATAATGTACTGACCCTATGTACTGACAATTCTATTAGTTGTATGGTTATCAGATAATTTTGGCATGGGCACATCTCTCTTTCATATTACACTTTCAGTTGAGTTTTTTGCTTATATACTTCACCAATAATCAATATATGCATTTGAAATGAGAGTAAGAAGAAGAATGTCTGCAATTATCTGTATACATATTGCCACCATTTCTTCCAGAAAAAATAATGTATTGTGTACAGCTCCACAGAGTGGATTTAGACCAGTGCTACCTTTGAGTAATATTCAACAAAGTGACTAATTCTAAGACTCCTTTAATTAAACATTAAATAGCAGTACAGTACATGAGTCAATGATTATTACTACAGAGTCAACATTTGGTGGTATAATATTCTTTCAAAACTGGTCCAAAGTCAGATAATGATCCTCTCATTTCACGGTTTGTGTCCCACCTGAATTATTACACACATAATTAAATTACAGTTAGCTTCAACAGAAACGATCTTGAATTTTTGCAATGTACACAGTGCAATCAGTGAAGATATTCACTCATAGTGGGGTCTCAATGAAGCCTCAGAACATCAATAAAATAATAGTTCCACTTATGCATGTTGCAAGCAGCCACATGAAGACAATGCAGTCATTTGGCCACAGTGGGAACACCGTCCACTATACTACAGTTTTGCAGACCTAAACACACAAATGAGCTGCTCACTCTTTCCTGAATGGAGCATCCAGCTGGTGAAGAACGAACTGGTATTTGTTACAGTAGATGGCACTGTACATTTCAGCCCTCAGTCTCAGTTCTCCATCCAAAACAACCTCACTGAGGGTATATCCACTCTATCCAATAACCACAATAGTTAATGAAATGATACAGTCACTTCTCTGGTAGTCCAGAGTCCAGTAAAAGTTCACATAAGCAAATGGGTCTCTGCTTAGCGGTTTCCTCTAAGGACATGTTCATTTTGACTTGGAACGGGCCATTGGAATGCTGTGGCCGTTCTTCAAAAAGGTTTCGGACTGTGATTTCATCTTTGGTCCGTCTTAGTCCCACCCTGTGATGAAATGCACGAGAACCGATGAAGCAATGAGTTGCTCTGTGCTTACATCACTCCCCCGAGCAGGGGCGAGTGGTCAGAGCGGAGGGATAGGAGGCCGCTCAGTGGGTCCACAGCGCTAGGCCAGGATGTCGCTGCGCTTGCTGCACCACACCACCAGCGCGATCATGGCCAAGGTGAGCACGACCGGCACGAGGATGAGGATGGTCAAAGTGTCGTCCGGAGGATCCACCCAGATGACGCGGTCCAGGGTGCAATTTGAGAAGAAGTGTTTGTGGATTTGGATGATGTAGTTTTCCACTAGTGGGTTGGGCCAATAGCAGCCTATGTGCACTGCACTCTCCTCTGTGCAGGTTGAGAAGTAGTTGTATTCCCTATGGAAAAAGCGGACAAAACATATAGTTCTCAATGTAACAATGCACACTTTCTATATTATGGTACAGTAAAGTATCTTATTAGTGATTTTTTTTCCTTAATGGAATAACTCAACTTTTTATATTATTTCAGTTTTAGTGTACATTTTCAATCAGCCGAGACTTTTGTGTGTGATGATGGATATTCAGCAAATTATAGAAAAAGAGTGTGTTTGCTTCCATATGACAAGTTTCTTGGTCAGAAAAGAAGGTTATGTTTATGCACATAAAACAACTTTCAATGTTTAAATTGTAAACTTATACTATGTATTTGTCCATGATGATGCCATCCTGGAACTACCCACATATTTAATGGCTATCACAGACATACAGAATAAAACAGTTTCAGATAAGGTCTGAAAATAATGGACTCCTGACCTGAAGAACATTCCATAAATGGAGTCCTCTCAAAACCAGATCATACAGTATGATAAAATACAAGAAGACAAATCAGGGCAAAGGTCTCTTGGTTCAGTTATTTGAGGCTTTCTAATAGCAGGACAAGTCTAGCAGCTGGCCCATGCATTTATGAATGTCAAAATTTGCACATGTGAGTCATAAATGGTACTGCACAACATATCCATTCCATAGATTAATGTAGCTATTAAACGCATTAGCAGTTTTCATGTGGCCAATTATTCCTGCAAGAGAAGCTGGACCTCAAATTAGAGCATTGTTGTATAATGCTAATGGGGTCTGAAGTGTTCAAAGGACTGAGAAGCACTAAAGTGTGAAATTTATATTACTAAGAACCTCCACAAAGCAGCAGAGCCATGCTGGCATAGCAGGCCTGGATGCACATTCTGTTGTTGAAATTGAGGATCGATGAACACCATCGATTATTTTGTTTCCCGGTGCAAGTGAACATTTTGTCCCACAGGAAGACATGGGCTGCAGCTCCTATAAACGGTTATAGGAAAATATGTCATGTCCCTTGAAGTAATAGTTCAGTTTCTGAGGTGTTTTGATTATTGTAGCTTTAGACTATGTTTTTGAATAGCACTGGCAGTTTTGCGTGAAATGAAGGACATTTTTCTGGTGACTCTGGTGACAAAAAATGCACTTCAACAAACTCCAAAGCAGCTTGTACAAAGGTGTTACGACATGCCTCCAGAGGTTGCATGTGCTTATGCTACATGATTATTCTTCAGAAATCAAGGCTCAAGGGCTCAATGGCCGTGCAGATCTTATTGTGGCTATACTGGAGATTGAACCACCGACCTTGTGGGTCCCAGTCATGTACCGTAACCATTAAGCTACAGGCCGCCCCTTATTTTACAATGAATCTGCAGCTCAGCACAGTGAAACAAAGCAGCCGTGAGCTGCATATAATTCACATGATGAACATGTGGGTCTGCAGCCTCTCAGCTTGCGAGAGTATGCTATAATACTGGGATGGACTTGCAAAGTTACAAAAGTACAAATGGCTATTAAAATGTCCTCCAGATAATTTCAGAGCAGCAACATTAACAATGAAATGTGTTTGTTTATCAGTATGCTTTATGATCTTGGTTTTCAGCAGATTAAAACATATCAACTAGATTAAGTGTATCCAATCAATTACCTATGTATAATGAAATCTAGCATGAAACGCACTTAATGCAGCCTACTTATATTCTTCCTTATTCATTTCTTATGTGAGGAATAAACCAGCTGCACAGCTGTGCTTGTCGACAATATTAGCAGTATGAATTCTTGGAAATAATAATAAACCTCAGCAAGGTGCATAACTCAGCCTGAACCCTGAGGCCAAGCCCTGTCATAAAGGTATCGGACCATTCGGGCACACTAATCTTCATAGTTAACAACTTGATTTGATTAACTTTCATGTGTCCCTGCAAGAGTGCACCTGCAAGAGTTGGCACAGCCTGTTTCTAAGCCCACATTTGCTGCTGATTGAAAGGAAATCACAGAAGCCAGCAGAGCCTCTATCCCTCTAGGTCCCTGCTTTAGTGTCTTTTACAAGAGATTTGGGAGGTATGGTAGATTTGCAAGGTTGCCTGTCTTGATGGTAGATTGCAATTTTCAGATATTAAGCATCACCTAAATTAGTGATGTTGGATGTAAAGAAATATAGTGCATTTGACAATATTAGAGATATTAGAGTCTTTAGTACATATAAGACTTAGTCTTAGATATAAGACTCATACAAGTTTATCAAAAGGCATTTTTAAAAAGTGTGTGCACATTTTCTTACACAACATCGTGTCAACATCTCAACAGTGAGCTGTATTTATGTTTGGAAAAAGGGGTGCACGGGTCCATGGAACATCCAGAAATATTGTAAAAATGACTGGTGAATTAAAAAAATCTGTTTAGATTTGAGATTAATTATTCATGATCTGGAGTAAACAAGAGTCAGTATTTATCTTGAGACTAAGAAAAGACTGCACTGAAAATTTAACCTAAATCTGAAAGGTTTGCTTTACAATGTGGTACATTACACCAGAAGGGATAATGAGCCATGGATCTCTATAAAGGCCAGATTACTAATAATTGTTTCATAATATTAATCACATAACAGTTCTTTCAGATTTTCATTTTCTCCAGATTCACTGTCTCAAATGCATGGAAAAGATGTACTAAGCAATAAACTATGCATGATTTCTTTAAATAGCTTTTAAAATTACACGGATGCTTATGCATGTGTATTTCTTTATTGGGTGTAACTAACCATGAAATCCCTCATAGTGACATTCCATATTATTTACGTATCTGCTCTCAGCAGTGAAAAAACGGACTATAGTAAGATCCATTAAAATATGCTTCAGGGACTATGTTAAGTGCGTAAGGCATGAACTACTTCTTTAAATGACAGGCCTCCATATGGAACTGGCTGTACTCACTTCACCTTTTCCAAGTAATGACCACTTGGGAATGGGAAATGGGAAATGGGAAATGGGAAACCACATTGTACATTCAGAAATGCGGGTTTGAAAAAAAAAAAGATGGTTACGGGTTTTCAGTAGTGCTGGTTAAACAACTTCTCAGAAGGACAAAAAAAAACATGCCATTCAACATATTTACTATGGAGGTCTGAGAGGAAAGGGATACTTTCAATCTTGTAAATCTATTCTCAGAATCATTCAATACTGCCTGTTTGTGCGATGTAATCAGTTCTGTGAATAAGGAAAGCTTCCCACTCACAGAACAAAATGTCCCAAAGATGTCTGGGTTACAGTTCAAATTCACTTAAAAAAAGTGAATGAAAGTTATGAAAATGGACCAATTTCAAGATTATGAATTCAGTTACATTTTATTTTTAAATGTGAGCACTTCAAATACATTTAGAGTGTCAAAGCCAATGACATGGGTCCCAGTTTTGAGACTGGCTTGACAAGACAAGAACAAAGAGCATAAGCCTTCAGTTTCACTGACTGTACGTTTCAAATGCTGCAAATGATCCCATCAGCAAGTGAGATGTCATACTCACTTAACTGGACAGCTCATTAAATCAACCACAGAAAAGCTCAAAATGTCCAGAAAACAACTGGAAGGAGGAGCAAGTTGGGGAAATAAGCACTAATTGAGGATAATGGATGCATTTTCCAGAGCCATAAAGGGCTAAGCTCAAAAAAGACCCCGGGGGATATGTGGCATATGAGGTCTGGAAAACTGTTCTCTTTATACTGTGTTTCGACACACATGTTCTGCCCCCATCCACCCCCTCTGCCCAAACCTGTCCTAGAATTGGCGCAGTTATAACCCATTTTTAATCAATCAGACCCACAGTAAATTATTATAACTGCATTTTTAATGCTGGCTCATGTCATTTGGAGGCCACTCAAATCGGATCAGTTGACCTTGGAGAAGCATCTGTGAGCAGAAAGGGCGACTAGCCTGGTTATTAGCGTCAGTTAGTCGTCATTACAACAGGATGTGGCCCTGCTGTGCACAGTCCGCAAGGGCAGTGTTCCAGCCATGCTCTGCTATATCTTATCCCTGTCCAAGACATTTCCCTGAGTGCCTACTTAGTGAAAGTAGGACAGCAGTATGAACAACCGGTGAGACATAGATAGCGGAGTTAGATAACCTAGCTTTAATTATAATTATCTGGAAGAATAGTGTGTTGTGCCTTTTTAAATTAGTGTCACTCATCATTTTTAACTTGAATGAACCTACAGTAATATGGTAGGTACAGTAGGCCTTTGTGCATTCAACATGAATAAACTTTAAATATGTATTTAAAAAAAGTTGGCTGAGTTTCAATTCCATCTCCAACATCATCTCTTTGATATAATGAAATAATGTAATATAAACAATGCTCTTTGTTAGGATTAAATCATGGGAAGGGGATAAAAAATAATGCTGCCACACAAGATAATTATATAGGATAGAATCATCTGCACAATGGTGGTCCATTAGAAAACTGAAGAGTCTGTTAGTCACAGAAGACACAGAAGGACGTGCATCATTATCAATTCGATTCACTAGAATGCCCCATAAGCAGCCGCTTCCTCATCCACCCCACAACCCACTCCCACCCGGCTCTGAAGCACTGGCCCCCATGGCTACATCTATATTTGAATACTTTCACTAAGATGAACCAAGGCCGCAATGCCAAACAGCTTTAATATTATTTTCCCCAGAGAATCAAAACTGACAGTCTCTCAAAGCATTCCAGATATCAAATTAGCTTCAAGCGGAATTTTCCCCGAGTTACAGTAAACAAGGTTTATTGTTGCCAATAGTTTTAAACGTGGAAAGTTTCTTCTTATGGCCATTCAGTAAAAAGTATCCAGTGTGGAATTACAAATATAACATCTAAAGTCCTATTACTTTTTTCCATACAGTGGAAGTATTTTAGATTTCCATATGAAGCATAAATATGGCATAAAAACAGACAACAGCCCATTGGTGAAAACAACCACTTTTTCTCTCTTTGATAATTTTGAAAATATCTGGCTTACTGTAAGGAAGAAAATTATTTATCATACCTTCTGGTAATTTTGTATGCCTATGGTAAGCCTATGCAGTAACTGTTTTGAAAGTACTGAATATTTATTTTTGACGTGATATCTGAAAATATCTGATTTGAAGGACCGTAGCCATGGAGTCTTCTTCAAAATATTATTTCCCAAGGGATTATCCTCTTTATATAAATAATTAGTTCATTATACCTTCCCATAAGTCTCTGGTGACTTGCCCACACTAGTAACTCATGTATACACAGCATGGTTGGATACTTCAAGTTTATTTAGAAATTGAAGGGATACATTCATAAACAATCCCACATTAATGCATCACCATTTGGATAAAAGCCATGTGGTTAAAAATGACATCATTTTTGCAACGCCAGAGGTAGTATGGCTGAAGCGTTCATTTCCCTGTAGAGCAGATGTCTGGCTCTCTTAACAAGAAAGGACACAGCTGTTCTCTGGATGTGCCTTTAGATAGAGGATGGAGGTGGCTTCTCAACTAATCTCCATCAGGGTGGCATTCAATGTGGTCTACCTACTTTAGAGCCAAATTGAGAATTGAGAACGGAAACAATGTAATGAGATTGCTCTGAAGCTATGAATGGTATCCAGGCAATGTGAGTTGCTGTCACGTCCCGTGCCTCTGTCACAATTCACATCCTGGTTTCTTTGTTCTATGTGTTTTCTGTGTTTGTATTACGATCCACGTTTTCCCTTTTCCTTTTACGTGTCCACGCCCCCCGCACCATAAATGTCTTTCTTCTATTGCAATCATCTCACCTATTCCTTGTTGGTTTGTCATTCGTTTTGCATATAAGCTCAACTGTTTCTCTGTTCTGTGCCAGATTGGTTTGCGCCCTGCATTCATGCTTGTATCCATTACTTTTCAGCGTTATTCCTGCCTACTCCTTAACTGTTCTGAGTTTCCGTCTCCAGTCCTGTGTCGTCCCATCCTGCTCCCGTTCTCCTGCCTGCCTCCCCATCCAGGCCCTGCTCCAGCCCTCCTGCCTAGCCATCTCCATCCAGGCCCTGCCCCTGCTCTTCCCCCTCCTGTTCTCCCGCCCCGCTGACTGATTCCAACATGTATCTTCTCAATCCTGTGTTGCGCTGATTGCAGGACATTGACCTGTTTCTGTTCACTCTGATTAAAGCCTGTTATTTACTACAATGTGGTGTCTGCGTGTGGTTCCAATCGGTTCCCTAAGAAGCTGCTTTAGCTCTCCTGTGTGGCCCAGAGTCAATAAAAACATAATGTCCCTGCCATCTTTTTATTCAGTTCAAATACTGTACTGGCTAGATACACAGAGCCTTTCTTTAGCACCAAGAAAGTGGGAGTTCAAGCTCCATAATCCAAGGAACACTGTTTGATAGGCACATCCTAAGTCATGCGAGGAATCTCAGAACTCTTTTTTTTGCCAGAACAAATTTAGCAATTGACAATATTTTCATAATATACTATAAGGGGAGGGAGCAGCTGGGGTGGAAACCCAGGCACGACATGACCAAGAACTAAACAAAAAGAAAATCAAAAGGAAACAAAATAAACTCCCCAACAAAAACAGGGGAGAAAAGAGAAAAACCTCTCGGCAGAGCCAACAGAAAGCTACCCGCTGTTCTAAACATACAGTCATCATAAGTGCAATTCTATTTTTATTTTTTTGGGTTAGACAAGAGGGATAGGGATAATGTGTAAATGACGAATAATTTGTGCTCCCTCGACATATCCCACAGAGTATTTCAGTCATTTATTTCACAGCCATAGCACCAGATGCCTTTCATCTGTTTGGTTTAGCCCCATTATAGTGGTGGGGCTGAGACGGAATACAGTTGCAATTTATTGGTTTGGTATACAGTATTTAGACACACACATGCAGGCACACACACACATACAGTATATATATATATATATATATATATATACAGTCAGGTCCATAAATATTGGGACATCGACACAATTCTCATCTTTTTGGCTCTATACACCACCACAATGGATTTGAAACGAACAAGATGTGCTTTAACGGCAGACTTTCAGCTTTAATTTGACGGTATTTACATCCAAATCAGGTGAACGGTGTAGGAATTACAACAGTTTGTATATGTGCCTCCCACTTTTTAAGGGACCAAAAGTAATGGGACAAACTAACAATCATAAATCAAACTTTCACTTTTTTAATACTTGGTTGCAAATCCTTTGCAGTCAATTACAGCCTGAAGTCTGGAACGCATAGACATCACCAGACGCTGGGTTTCATCCCTGGTGATGCTCTGCCAGGCCTCTACTGCAACTGTCTTCAGTTCCTGCTTGTTCTTGGGGCATTTTCCCTTCAGTTTTGTCTTCAGCAAGTGAAATGCATGTTCAATCGGATTCAGGTCAGGTGATTGACTTGGCCATTGCGTAACATTCCACTTCTTTGCCTTAAAAAATTCTTTGGTTGCTTTCGCAGTATGCTTCGGGTCATTGTCCATCTGCACTGTGAAGCACCGTCCAATGAGTTCTGAAGCATTTGGCTGAATATGAGCAGATAAAATTGCCCAAAACACTTCAGAATTCATCCTGCTGTTTTTGTCAGCAGTCACATCATCAATAAATACAAGGGAACCACTTCCATCGGCAGCCATACATGCCCACGCCATGACACTACCACCACCATGCTTCACTGATGCACTGATGGTATGTTTTGGATCATGAGCAGTTCCTTTCCTTCTCCATACTCTTCTCTTCCCATCATTCTCTGTACAAGTTGATCTTTGTCTCATCTGTCCATAGGATGTTGTTCCAGAACTGTAAAGGCTTTTTTAGATGTTGTTTGGCAAACTCTAATCTCACGCTCACGACTACTGTCTGTTCTGGCTCCACGGTGGTGGAACGAACTCCCCGTTGAGGTCAGAACTATAGAATCTCTCCCCACCTTCAAGCGCAAGCTGAAGACACACCTCTTCAAGCAGCACCTCTCCCCATCCCTCCCTACCTCCCTGTGAACCTTAGTTGTTGTCTCTGTGACTTGCTTTGTGTATCGGTATTTTTAGTTGGCTAGGTAAGCAGTGTTTGGATAGTTAAGTTTGGTCACTTATGCTCTGTCTGTTTGTTTCTTTGTTCAAAAAAAAAAAAAAAAAAAAAAAAAAAAAACATGGCCCTTGTCCTTATCTTTGTTGTACAGGTAGCAGTTGAAATTGTACTTCCCTCTAGGGTCTTTCAGCGAACTTATCCCTGGTTATGGGTATGCACTTTGTTGTAAGTCGCTCTGGATAAGAGCGTCTGCCAAATGCCAATAATGTAATGTAATGTAATGTAATGTAATCTGGTCTTCCTGTTTTTGAGGCTCACCAATGGTTTACATCTGGTGGTGAACCCTCTGTATTCACTCTGGTGAAGTCCTCTCTTGATTTTTGACTTTGACACACATACACCTACCTCCTGGAGAGTGTTCTTGATCTGGCCAACTGTGATAAAGGGGTTTTTCTTCACCAGGGAAAGAATTCTTCTGTCATCCACCACAGTTGTTTTCCGTGGTCTTCCCGGTCTTTTGGTGTTGCTGAGCTCACCGGTGCGTTCTTTCTTTTTAAGAATGTTCCAAACAGTTGATGTTTTTGCTATCTCTCTGATGGGTTTGTTTTGATTTTTCAGCGTAATGATGGCTTGCTTCACTGAAAGTGACAGCTCTTTGGATCTCATATTGAGAGTTGACAGCAACAGATTCCAAATGCAAATAGCACACTTGAAATTAACTTGAACACACACACTTGAAATGAACCTTTTATCTGCTCCTTGTAAATGAGATCATGAGGGAATAACACACACCTGGCCATAGAACAGCTGAGCAGCCAATTGTCCCATTACTTTTGGTCCCTTAAAAAGTGGGAGGCACAGAAACTGTTCCTGTTACACCGGTCACCTGATTTGGATGTAAAAACCCTCAAATTAAAGCTGAAAGTTTAAAGCATATCTTGTTCGTTTCATTTCAAATCCATTGTGGTGGTGTATAGAGCCAAAAAGAGGAGAATTGTGTTGATGTCCCAATATTTATGGACCTGACTATATATATATAGATTATGTCCCTTATTCTTGATGATCCCATTGAGCCATCTCGCTGATGGAACCCACCTACAGTAACGGAATAATCATTAATGGACAGATGCCATTTTTATGAGTTTTCCTGACATGCCTAGCCTTATATGGCATTTTTCATGAACGGCCACTCATTTCCATTCATATTCTGCCGATATTTAGGAGAGTTTTAAGAGCATTTGTTGAATCTGACATGGCACACTTAGCACACGGAGTCCATCATACAAATAAAGAGTATGATAAATTTACGGTAATAATACAAAAATGTTCTTGCACAAGGCCTAAAGCTGTCAAACTCCAATCCTGGAGGGCCACAGTGTATTCAGGTATTTGTGATTTATTTTCAATCAGCAGCCAATTAAAGCTTTGAGAACAAGGACGGTGGACCACAGCAAGGCACGGGTATTTTTAGAGCAGTGGTCTCAGCCATTTTCCTTTGAGAAATGAGGAAAGAAATCTCCCACGCAGCTAGAGATACATGAGAGGGATGAGGAGTGAAAGGCATGTCAAAACCCTGCTGGCTCATACAGTGAGCACAGGTGCCAGACTGGCCCCTGGAACCAGACACTCGTGTGGGCGATGCCGTATCAGGACACCCTCAGCACATCTGGGCACCACTGGCCCACTCTCTCACAAACTCAAAGGGTTGCTCAAACACAACAGCTTGTGATATCCACATTGCCCCCGGTAGGGACTCTTATTTCAAGCATAAATGATTTATTCAGACTATGTGTGATTCCTGTTTGTAATGTGTTCTCTCTCACTTATGTCATCCCCTCTCAGCTACAAGCAGCTTTATTTAACCTGCTGCATTCCCAGCTATATCACATCAAAGACTTCAATGGGCAAGAAAAAGCTTTTTTTGTGAAAGATATGAAATGTACAGCTGATTCTCTCACCATATTTAAATTAAAAAAATACAAGGCAAGAACAAGGCAAAAAGACCAATGCATAGCAACACTAGGTCTATACAAGGATCATAAAAACAATAGGTAACATACTGTATGGCTTATAAAAGCCACACCTTATGCATTCTGCACATGTCTAATTAGTAAAATACACCAGATGCAATGGAGGGAACGTAGTACAAATTTCTAAATGGACAATTGCGGTACAATAAGGAAGTAGTCAAATAATAATAATTTCATAATTTAGATTTCATCATCATTTCATCAGGAAGCTTTTGTCAAGGTTTGTTTCATGTTTGTCTACCTGCTATAGTATGTAGTAGTTTCAGTTATGAAATGAAAATGAAGTACATGACAAGGTCATTATGCACATATTACTAAAAATATGAATGATACAAAATTGTAATTTGGACAGGATATAGGCATTTGTTCAGGCTCAGAATAAGACCCAGACTGTCCATGATGAGATTCGTGACGCTGTTTCTATTGGTGTGATGAGTCATGTTGTAAGGGGGGTTCTTCTTGGTGGTAGCAACAAGGGGAACTGAATTAGCTCAGTAAGTGACTGAAAAATCCCAGTGGAGAAGTTCAATAATTATTCACTCCTATTGAACTGTATGAGCACAGGTTGATTATGTATTCAGTTTTTAAAACCTGATCGTCCCTTTGGCTCTGTGGGCAATCAAAGAAGCTGTATGAAAAAGACTTGAGAAAAGCAGCTGAATAGGCTGAGAACAATATTTAACATTGCTCTCACATTCCCTGGCAGATAGTTTACTCTTAAAAACATAAAGATTATGAGTATAAACATCATGGGAAATTTTTACCTCAATCACATCACTTACAAATTGAGTTCTTAAATGTGAGGTGTATACATACAGTGTTCTTACCTGATAAAATGTGTTAAATTACACCAGTTTTGAGGATCCACTTGCTTCATATCACTCTTGAACATCTCCCCACATTTCTCCATTTCTAACAGCAGTAAAGTCTCATTGCATATCTCTGCTCTGGGCCTCTCTATGGCCTGACTGTTTGTATTCTCTGTCGCTGGGATATGGAAGAAAAAAAAACATTTGTACTGAATGACTAGTGCACACTGACAGGTTTACGAAAAACTATTAAAGTCAATAAATGCCTATGATGATGGAATTCAGAATGAAAAGTCTAAATGGAAGATCTGTAGCAAGAAATCTGTAGCAAATTTTGGAGGGAATTGCAGTGTGTGTAAAATGGTCCAAAAACAAATGCACATTTTATTTTTCAATTGGGGGATATGTCAATTAATTTACCTAAATATAATCTCTTTGGAGATTTATTCATTCTTAATCAAGATAATGGCCATTGGTCTTTAAATTTGGCTCAGGATTAAATGAGGGTGTTCATTATAATTTACAAAAAGACAGCTTGGCAAAGCCTTTAATCACCAAAATAAACTTGCCAAACACAAAAAAACCACTGCATTCATGTTTCAGTAAAAAGGATGAATGCAGATTGAACCAAGGAAGTGTTACAACTTGTTTGATCCAAAAAACTAAATGACAACAAAGCTACAGTATTACTTTTAGAAACCCTGAACTAACACATAGAAATATCAAAAATATTAGAAATATAATGAGGAAGAAATATCTCTTACCTGACAGCCCACTTGCCATTAAGGTATTCACTGAAAGACAAAAGCCCAAAGTCAATCTGTAACCATGACAACAGTGACACTGTTTCATCAGGTGTCAGTCACCTGTACTGTCTTTACAAAGGCTTCGCATGAGAAAAGAAAAAATAGTGAATTAATATTTCAAGGCTTAAAATAACCTTTTGAAAGCTGAAAAATGTATTCTTCCTTACAGTCAACTGAAGACCAAGATAATCTTCTATCACCCAGGGTACAATTTTCAATAAACTAAATCCAGTAAAAATAAGCGCTGATATGTGGATTAACTGTTTTAAAATCAAGGCTGTTTAAATTCAGTTAGGATAAACAGTGCCTCCCTTTATGGGATACTGATGGCCATTCACTGGTAGTAGACACACAGCATAAATCCAGGTTAGATGTTCTCTAAGTAGCAGACAGTATTTGAGCAGATGACATGCTGGGAGCCATGCTATGCCGGTGCAGACCAACATCACTTTTCTCCTGTGACGGGAGTATTGGTCAAACTCTGAGGGCATGATGAATATTTACACTGCCCCCTGCCTTGGGTTACTTTGTGTGGCGTGTGGCCATGAATACTAATATCACTCCGAGTTTCATCCCGACCAGGAAGCCTAGGCTGTAATTCACTTTGCAGTGATTCAGCTGACCCCCCACACACCAGGAAAGGGACCAGCATGAAACGGTCCAGCATGAAGCCCAGGGATCAGTCTCACATGGAGTGTGTCTGACACTGTCACAAAAAACAGCTGAACCAAAACCAGAAATCTTTGACACAGATAGGTTCAAGCAGCCGCTTTACTTTTGGCTTGCACAGTTATGAGTCCTTCCCGTTTCAGCTGTGAATAGCTGAACTGAGGTCAGAAGGAATGAGAGAGCGCAAAGATTGAAACAGCAAAATAATAAATAAATCCTGAGTGTCACGCTCAGACCGTTGTTCATTTAAGCCCACAGGGGAACAACTGCTATTTTGTGACACACTAAATATAGCAATTTCCTGCATCAGGATACAGAAACGTTCAAAGCCAAAAGCCTGCGATCGTGCAGTGTGATAAGTTCAAACGCTGGTGGCCGGGGACCAAGGTAACGAGGGCCATCTTGCGAAATGTTCCAACTTTTTTTCTTACAGAAATTGCCTTTCTTCCCGCCTTTAGAAAAATGCCTCTCCCACTTAAATCACTGAAACACAGCAGGCTGTACTTGGACTCTGAGTCGTGGGAAGTTCTGGATTCCTGGAGAGAGGAGAAAATACTATGTTTTGAAAAAGAGCATGGGTCATGTGTGCTTTCTCACATGTGTGGTACTGTATCTCTGTGGCTCTGCTATTAGGTGAAGGATTATGTAATCCAGTTAAAACTGTTAAGAGAATAGCCACCAATCATTAGTTATGAAATCACAGCAAGACAGCAATTAAATATGAAATCAGCTCTAAAGTTCATCATCATGATGACACTAATATTTTAATGTTATGTGTACTTTCTTGTGGCCACTCTTGTAAAGTATCTTGTCTTTGTTTAAATAAAAGTTAAATACATGAATGATCTTAAATGCATATGAAACATTTTTTTTTCTGAGAACAGATGAAATTGTAAAATGTTCATATTTTGCTACACATTACTATTTTGAGGCATGTATAACATTTTACATTTCATACTGTGTAACTGGTGATCCTGAACAACCTAAGATTTGGGAAGGAACGAAAAGTGACAAACAAATAGAGGGTCTTTTAGGACAACTCAATGGATACATGTAACCTAATATTCTCACAGGAAAAAGCTTGCTCACACAGAATGGCTAGCAGCAGGTAGGGTCTGCAGAAAATGGTATTTGTCAACAACAAGCACAAAGCTCTCTATCTGTTTCTCTCTGAGCAAAATCAGTCCATCTGAATTTATTTTGTGACAGACAGCTATTATTTGTCTGATATTCTGCTGTTTTCTTTTTTCTGCACTTCCCACTCTCTTTCCACGCAGAAAAAGTAAAAACCTTTTGGCCAGACAGAACTCTAAAGGCTTCAACAAAGATCTGACACTTAATGGGATACTTATTACCTACACTTTTAGTCAGTGTACAACTTCATACTGTACAATATATTATTTTTCTAAAAGAATACAAATTGAATAATACCAATGATAACTATATAATACCACTATAGTAAAGCAGAAAGAGTTTCACAAAATGAAAGCAACAGTGTGATGCTACACAGGTTTCTACATCATTAAAAAACATTGGTGACTCATGCCTGGATTTAACAAAAATTTCCATAGTTTGACTTTTATTTTAGGATAACCATTGACGGAATGCAGTGCTAGCTGAATCAAAGCATTGTCTCTGGTGTTTGCATACAGTATATAATCTGTATTGGAGTGCAGTATTGTGATGTCAAGCATTTCCCACGACTGCCCATTGATTTGAGAATGAGGATGGTAATAGCATTCAGAAGGGATTTTTTTTTTCTCACCAGCTGTAGTTAGTGGCAGGTGTAGAGACAGAAAACAACTCATACTGATTTATATCAACATCAATCATGGTTTCATATTGAGTTGCGTAACCAACTTCTGGGGAACACAAGAACGTCTGGAAGGCTCTTTGCACAAATGAGAAGGCAGGAACAGGGTATAAATTGACAGCGACACTTCCGACAAGCATCCATTTCCTGTTTTGCACTCAGGGCTTGAAAGGAAATGATTAAAGACAGCACTCAACAGAAGACTTCTTCTTCATCAAGGTTTCACTGAATTGGGAAATGTGAAAATGGTGTGTAAGAAGCTGAGGGCCATTGTACCCTTTGTACCTAACAAGAATTTCTACAGTATTATCCCAATACTGTTGTGGTTACTTCACAAAGCACAATCACCAAGACCTTAACATTTCTCTATGGAAGCACACAGCATGTGTAACAACACACTTATTTTACTGTCCACAAAATACAGGCTCATTTCATTAAGTAGCAGGACCCAGAGATCCCACCACTGTGAAAATTATTTCTGTTTGAGAGACTGACGGACCAGAGGGGGAAGGGTGGTTGGGAGCTCTGTGGTATGCAACAGGGGGGTGGGGGGGAACTGAGGGTTTCCCAGCACTTTTCGGTTTCTTAATTCATGACTGTCTGTCAATTCGCTACAGGATGAGTTCCCTTCTGCTTGTGGTGCTGATTGCTAATGTCTGGGAGCCTTCTGCCCACTCATGGGTATCAGGGAGAATTCCGGGAGACTCCAAGACCTTCCGATATAGGTGGGATGTCTGATGACCCGTAGCAGCTATAGTGCGTTCTTATCTCTGTCAAAACACACAGACTGATTTACAATGTAGCTATATCTGCTGCTCTTACTTAATGAAGCGGGTCTGTATTCTAACAGCCAGGAAAATAAGAGGTCTTAGTCAATGTTTGATTTAGAGTCCTCAGGCCAGTCTTAAACATTAGTCCACTATTTAGATATTTTCAGAAGTTTACATAAACTTGACAGCTTTACAATGGGTAGAATAGGGCATTAAGGGTTTAATACTTTAAACCAAGAAAAATAAACACTTCCAGTAACCCAAAATCAGCTAGTGCCATGATGCAATACCAACAGAGATTGTATGTGCATGTATTACACCGACTCTGAAAATAAATTACTTTCTCCTATGTTAAAGCTATTTCCTATGGGACAGGGATCTCAAACTCAAATCCAAGAGGGTTGCTGTGTTTGCAGGTTTTTTACATGTTTGTGCACTTAAGGTTCAAATGTCAAATAGACTGCTTTCTGAAAGGAAATCACAAAGACCAAAAGAGATGGTGAGTTGGAGGCCTCTGCTTAAGTCAGCTGCACTAAAGGAAATAATTACCAGCACAATATACAAATGGATACATATCGTCTAATTAATCTAATTCATGTCTTCAAATGTACAGCCTCTGCAAACATAACATCATAACAAAAGTTGCTTTATTCACCAATCCAAAGGATAAAGGAGTGCTAAAATGGAAGCTATATTTTTCTTTTAAGCTTAGATCAATGCACTACTCAACACTGATGTTCATTCAGCTGCACTGCCTGCGAAATATAAGCCTAAATATTATTGAGATGTGCAACTGATTTTGGAATGTTTCGAGAATATCCTGGTGCTGAGGGTCGGGAGGCCTCGGTCACGTCCTCTGGATTTTTAGAGCAGAAAAGATGACGTGATATTCATAATAGACTGGAATCAGACACATGTTAATATAGTAGGTTAGGAACTGCATTGGCTTTTTAAGTACAGTGACACTTTTCATCTGAGTGAAGTTGACATCAAACAATTAGAACTTAGAATTAGAACAGTCAGCCTAAAATTATTGAGCAGCCATTACGCGCAGTCTGTGCATCTCTGTATGTGTGTATGTGTGTGTGCGTGTGTATGTGCTTGCATGCATGTGTTTGTGTGTGTGTCTGTGTTTGTGTGCACATGTGTGTGCATTTAGAGTCAGCAAGTGAGTATGAAAGACAAAAAAGGGGGAGTGTGAGAGAGTGAAAGAGAGGGAGACATGGAAGTGCCTGTGATTCATTTGTGCCGTCCATATATGATCGGGCTAAAGTGTTTTCTTTGGGAAGGAGGGGGTTGTCCCTTGATGGCTCTTGAACTTGTGTGAGCTACCATGTTAAACATGGAAAAACAGGAAGTTGAAATGACATGCCACATATGAGAATAGTCTCCATTCATAGTTCCCAGTCAATCAACAATGTTGATCTTCAGAATTTGCACACAAACAGCTTGTGGCATAGTAGCATTTAAATGTACGCAGCGAATCATAATTTCATTACATGTGTCATGGAAGGTTGCTTTAAATATTAATATAATTGGTGTGTTTAATAATGCTATACAGCATTACAACTTGAAGCGAGGAGCGTTGCACAGAAAAACATTGTATCGGTGTCTGTACACAGTGTTTGACTCTACCTGGAATGTACAGCCTCCCTGTTTTGCCTAATGATAGTTTTACTGTTCAGATGTACAAACAAACAAAACATTATTCATTTTTTTGAAATAAGCAACCTTCTTATTTGCTTTGTCACTGATGGTACTCGGATTGGATTGATGATGTGTGATCTATGTTCTCAATGTGGGTTTTCAAAATGTCACTTTTGGTTTTAATAGTGATTGAAACCCAAAAAGTAATTTGTCTGGTTGCGCCAGATCAACTTTCTAACAGCCACTGTTTGGTCTGCGTGAGGTGGGCTCAATTAAGCATTTTCAACTGGGATTCACTTTCAAGCAGTTCTTTTTTTCCTAGAAATTATGTTACCTTCAAATTCGTGTTATTAAAGTTAAATGAGAACTGAGTGTCAAATCACAGATAATCCTGTCAGAGAAAAGTTTAATTTCCCCTTAATTTTGTGAGGTCAGCTTGTGCTGGGACTACTTAGTGCTCTAAAAATAAGCTGTGGTAGAAATCCTGAATGTGATTCACATCCAGTTCAATCCCATTTAAGACCTTCTGTAGGTGTTGCACTTTGACAAGGCCTTAAATTGCTGTAGCAAACAGTCCTTGGTGTCTTTGGACATATGCACCAAACAGCACCTGTACAACAAGCCTGTAAAGAGCTGCGATTTGTGTGCATGTTATCTCTAGTTGTTGAATGCCTGCAGCTTTTGTTTCAATATTATCAGCTATACCATCTAAGATTTATTTTCTATGCCTTGAAATAGATTTTGGTTTCCACCCACTCCTTGGCCACTAGCTGTTCTGTAACTTTGAAGATTGTGTTGAGAAATCTGGGCTATGTGCGGTTGTTTTGATTGGCCTTCATTGAGCTGACTAAAGCAAAACAATCAAATGAAGCTGCAGACAGCGGATCAATAGAGAGCAGCGATGACAGGATACACCTGTCACGGCAGTGTGCGATGCGTCCACCAACTGTGTCACAGCGGGGGAAAGTATAACACAGACATTCCAACCGTCGGTCAGATGATGAATAGAAAGTATGTGAAAGTCATCCCTCCAAGAAGAGACCAAAACCATCCCAAAAAAAGAGTTTGCCATGAGAATGAACCGATTAGACCCGGGCAAGAATTCATTGAAAACTGAGTCAACTGCAACACAGAAATAATTATACTAAAGAGCAGACTGGGATTTCTGCTCAGGCTTGCTGAGCAGTCTTTTTCACATTTTAAGGGCAGTTATGACAGCAGGTTTTCAATCTACCAGCACTTGTTTCAATAAGCTACTGTTAGCTTGTAAGCAGGCTGTCATGTAACTGTAACTCTGGTCTCATATTTTACCCGGTGACAAGGAGAGGACATTGTTGTGACACTGCATTTGATTAATATATGTATATCTTATTTAAATTATCCCTGACAGCCAACACTTCCCTATTGCACTGCTGTCTACACGATGGTGCTGCTGAGGTAATGCTGCAAAGCCTAAATCACCTATGTCCTGTCAATCAGTCTGATGAACTCTGCTCTAAGTATATTAAACCTATCTTTCAGCTGTAAATGGAAATCAATAACTGAGCAGCCAGTCTAGTTAATTTATGGGGAGAAAACTACACACATAAAATTGCAGAGGGATTAGCTGCCTTTTATAAACAGCAGTGGTGGTGGCACAGAAACTGCATAACTGCAGCTGAGTAAGAGGAGTAGAGGACAGAGCACCAATTCACACGTGATGCCCTGACAAACATACACTCTGTGAGCACTCTGTGTTTATTTGACCTATTTTTTTTTATGTATTGATCTCCTGTAGCCTACCCACATAGAGGTTTGATGCATTGTGTGTTCAGAGATGCTCTTCTGCATACAACTGTTGTAAAGCATGGTTATTTGTGTTACTGTCACCTTCCTGTCAGCCTTGACCAGTCTAGCCATTATCCTCTGACCTCTCTCATTAACAGTGTGCTTTTGCCTGTCGAACTGCTACTCACTGGATGTTTCATGTTTTTGTTTTTTTTATGTTTTACCATTCTCTGCAAACACTAGAGACTCTTGTCCGCGAAAATCACAGGGATCAGCAGTGTCACAGGAGATCAGCAGTGTCTCACACCACCCAGCTGAACCTCTGGACCATGTCTGCATGTTTTTTATGCATTTAGTTGCTGCCACATGATTGGCTAATTCAATATTTGCATTAGCAAGCTGGTGTACAGGTCTACATAATCAATTGCTCACTGAGTGTATAGCATCACCTGTTTTTAAACAAGTTGCATTTTACACAGGGACAAATGCGTTGGTTAGCATACGTATATATCCCCAGTTCAAATTCATCTCCCCAAATAATGGTCTGGATAGTCCCTATAGCATAATGTATAATCAAACATAGATGTATTATCAAATATAGTATTGCAGCCAATGTCTCAATAACCTAAATAAATGCCATCATAGTTTCCTGCTGTAATCCAATAAGAAATGAAGGAGAAATATGGTACTGCATCCTAAATGAAACTACCACTCAGGGACAGGCTGAGACAGGGAACTGGGTGGACCCAGACTGACAGGTCCTCTTGAAGCCATCTGTGGAAGACTAGATAAGCTGTCTAACCTTGGATCTGAGAGAAGAGAAGGAAAGGCAGGAGACTCCTGAGTAGGGACGAGGATATCGCACAGAATATGAGCTCTGCTGCACTTGGCAAACAAAAGCAGGAAAGGAGTGTTGGTGGACGGCCATGGTGTAGGGAGACAGAAATAAATAGACCAGCTGGAGGAAAGAGAACCCAGAATGAAAGAATGACTGGCCAGTCCAAGGACAGATTTCAGAAGGAAGAGCCGCATTAACCCTTTCTGACCTATTGGATGCTAAATGATGGCGCCAAAACAAATACTGGTGCATATAAGCCAGGAAATTAGTCGGTCTCAGGAAATGAGTCAGTCTGGTCTGAACTAACCTTGTATAAATGGTTACCAGATGCTAGTCACCTGCTATAATTATTCCATATTGCTAGTTGGCATGATGACTTCACAGGCATACCCTGTCTCATGGCATATACATACGTACCTCTGAGCACTTATTTGTACAATTACATTCTCACAGGTACGCTTTGCTGCAGTTTCAAATTACTGGATAACAGGCACTTTTGCTTGGGAGATGGGCTTTGACCACTCTGCTGGTTTAGTGTAGTGGTTCAACCTAATCGTTAGCACACCAGCTTTTCCTGTTTGCAATCTGGGTTCAAAAACTGCATTTATACAGTAACATATCAGACTGCTTGGTGAAGATACAACAAACTATATTAAATCAAAACTAATCAAGGAGGAGGGTCCAGTGGGTTTGAGCAAAGGCAATCTATTTATATTCATCAAATTTCTCTTCATTAATGTTATGATTTGTTGTTAAATCTACACAGCCACCACATGACGCTAGTTTACCTAATATATAAAAATGAGTAGTTCCAGAGGATTAAAAAAATGCTTGTAAGGTTGTAATTCCTTAAAGTCTGAGTTTCTTTAACACCCCAAGTGTACCAGTAAGGACATTACATTACATTAATGATATTTGGCAGATATTTGATACAATCCTCCCCTGGAGCAACACAGGGGTAAGGGCCTCGCTCAAGGGCCCAACGGCTGCGCAGATCTTATTGTGGCTAGACCGGGGATGAAACCACCAACCCTGTGTCATGTAGCCTAACCACTACACTACAGGCCACCCTATGACGTAATCATGGTTCAGCAAATAAGCGCTCAGAGGTAAGTATATGCCATGGGCTGTCACAGATACAAAACCATTTGTTTTCCCACATACGCTGCACATGCACTCTAAACATTACATTTACATTACATTATTGGCATTTGGCGAACGCTCTTATCCAGAGCGACATACAGTTGATTAGACTAAGCAGGAGACAATCCTCCCCTGAGGCAATGCAGGGTTAAGGGCCTTGCTCAAGGGCCCAACGGCTGTGCGGATAATATTGTGGCTACACTGGGATTAGAACCACCGACCTTGCATGGCCCAGTCATTTACCTTAACCACTACGCTACCGGCCACCCATTTTAATTGTGTGGAGGACAAAACATGTCTTGTCCCTTGCAATGAGTAGGCAGGAGCCCGGTGACATCACTCTGTCAATGCATAAAAATCTTACTAACTGGAGCCTGTCCACCCCCAGGCTTCCTGGCTCTGAGAGAGATTATTTTTCTGAAGGATGTTGTCCTTGACCGTGCTGCAAGGGAGCTGGGAAACATCTGGCTCGAGATGGCTCACACAGCTTAGAATACCCCTCCTCTCAAGTGGCAGTGAAGAACATCAAGCAGTCTCATTCATTCTTAAAAGCCTTCAGAACATAACACAGCACTAAATTACACAGAGATGCAGACACAGATGGGTAGGGAATGCTTTGGACCCATGTGTTTAACTGGTACAGTACCAGATCTACAGTAACTGCTACCAATTGACCCCAACATTACAAGTAAGGAGACAAATTTCACATGAATTAACTGTTTGACCAGTAAGTCAAATGATTAACTGGTTGAACCAGACATTTTATTGCAGAAACTTATAATTCTATACTATTGCGTGAATACATTTACATTTACATTTAGTGCATAGGTTCTTCCACAAGTTAAAGCATCACATCACATCCATACTATTGTATATCTTATACAGATGTAAAGTACTCATTTATTTTTTTTGTCTTTTTTAGTTAGTTTTTTTTGCTTTTTCTTTTTTATACAAATTTCCCAACATCCCCCTTCCCCATACATAGTAATAGATAGGAGACAAAGCTTCTGAAAAGTGACTCCATCAAGGGAGTTAAGTTTATCCAATCCTATGAGTTCTGCAGCTCCAGACAATCATTAGACCAAGTCTTATACAGGGCATTTGCGCAGTTCAGTATCACAATACAAAAACAAGCCTCCAGCCTCAGTTTCAAAAGATAAATGTCTGGTCTGTAAAGGGGGAAAACAGGATAATTCAACGAGGTGCTAAAACATTTCTGCTCTCCACGGCAGTGGTTGCTATGAAGACTACCATTAAGGGCTCCATCAATACCAGGAGCCAGACATTCAGGGATTCCAATTCTTTGTGTTGAAGACAGATCCCATAAAGGCTGCCAAGATGTCCTGAGGAAAATAATTGAGCCACATAGCAATTCATTGGGCATTGCAGCAGACATAAAGGTATAAGATCCTAATTAATTTTGATTCCAGAGAGATTTATTATAAGGGAAAACAGTGTTAAAGTACAATTATACAGGGTCTGCCTTTGCACAATGATTAATTCAGTTTCAATTGAATACATATCCAATTGAAATACCTACACAGTCCCTGAAAGTCTCTCTCTTACATAACATAATACTCAGTGTGTCTCAAAAGCTGTCAGCACATGAAATTTCCAAATTACACTTTTTCAATCTTCTGAAAGTTAACAATGTTGAAACATCCATTATTGTGCAAGGAATATGGCTCTATATTCTCAAGTCCTCAGGTCCATGTTGAGCAATGAAGGGCTCTTTCTCGCTATTCCACAATCCTGTTTGCTCTCCGACTCTGCCCTCTTGCTGTGACAGAAAGAAGCCAAAGCCTTTGGTTCCCCTACAAGATTGCATTCACTAGCAACAATAGATTATAGGATGTGCTGACCCATTTACTTTACTACAGCATTGATTTATTTCTCTATAAGCCCCTTGGCAAGGCATACAGTATGGGAAAATAAGATCAGCCCTCAACCAGTTTTATTTAAACTGGGAATGTAGATGAGCAGTTAAAATGCTGGCAGCATTCAAATACAGCCTTAACCTTCAAAATGACAAGACTCTGCCTTCTTCTCAAGACTTCTCAAGAGTTAATCCATCCTTTCAACAAGAAATATATAGTCTTCACAAGTGTGAATTTCAGTCACAGAGGGCATGAAAATTTGATGATGCCAATTAAAGATTGATATAGCTTTTCATAAGATCATATACCATGACTCAAAATATTATAGACAGACAGACCAAGACTATTCAACCCCTCCTCTTTTGAAACAAATGTTCCTTAAGTCACAAGTCAAAAGTCAATGTCAGGCAATTTAATGCAAATTTCAATCGACAAGTTTGTAATGCAAATACCACATTACATTTTATATAAAATACAGCAAACAGTTTTCATCTGAATGTTTGCTCTGCACTTTTTCAAAAATGGATTTATGTTTGCTGGCAGCTCTTGATTTCAGTTTTGAATAGATCAACAATGCTCTATTCTAGGTGGATAATCCTTATTCTGCAGATTTAAAAGGTCTGACAATATTCTCAGAAAGATAATGTGTTACGCATATTAGTAATGGCTCATAGAATTGCATACATAAAAAAATTCTGGAAATGTATACATCATTTACAAAAACATCCCTGGTGAACAATGAAAATAATTATTTTTAGAACAATCCTAATCTATCCTGGTGGGGCTGTAAAGCTTTGTGTTTTCCAGCAGACATACATCACCAGCTGCTTGCCAGTAAAGGTCTTCCCTAGGCACTGAATACAAGAGTATCTGTTTTAAGTCTCTGACCCAAAGCCTGCACATTAGAGTCAATGGCTCATACCATCAACTGATGAACAACAAATAAAACAGTCCACCCTCAAGTAACTCACAACAGGAACATGATTATATGAATTCTCCAAATTTGGACAGAATTAGTTAGTTTAGCCTACTGCGCAAACAAGATGACGCTAAATGTACAATAAATCGGAGGCTGCAGGTTCCTATGATCTACCAGGTGCAATGTAACTGCAGGCTCGAAGAGTATTACATCACCATATATTCACTCAGCCTCAACCTTAACACAGCTTAGAGTGATGGAGATTACCTCAGGTAAAATGAAGTAAGCTGTGTAGTATTACATGACCTTAAAAAAGGGCTGTTTGCTACTTACTTCTGGTTAAGTATATTCATGAGAATTATAATTAAAGCCATTTCACAACGTCAATTGACGCACGTGTTGCTATCTGGACACTAAACATTTATATTACTATGCGTCAAACACGAAGCACTATGTGCAAATGTAACACATTCAATATCCATAAACAACAGCCCACGTCTTCATAATGGGATTTGTGTTGATCGTTGTACCAACAATGTTCCAGGAATCAAAAATATAGGCAGCCTACAGGGACAATTTATCTCCGCTATTGTGATCAATGTACAATGTCTTTAATAAACTAGTTTATTAAACCATAAAAAATGAAACTATCGGAAATTTTGACTCTATATCATGCCTCAACATTGGCGTCTCTGATCATTGAACATTATCAACAGCATTTCCTATAGTCTACTGTATATTGCATGTAGAATAAATGCCCAGTAGCCTACTTACCAAAGATCCCAACAAGGAAAAGTTTTAGCACAGTGAAAGTATTTGTATCCATTACGATATCGATAAAGTTTCCACCACACAGATCGAATGCATTCAGTTGGATTCTAGCTCCGTAGTAAATGTCTATTGTAAAACATTTTCTCTTAATTGCCAAGATATTTCTACGTATTGCAAGCTGGCCTGTTTTTCTTTTCACTCCAGCTGATATCAGTCTTGACTACTAATTTATCCAATGCTATTAATAAAAATCTGTATGCATAATCATTTTCTGTACTGCATTGACTTCTTGGAGCGGAGAACCAGTCAAGTAAGGGGCTGCGAGTCATCTAATAGTCTCTCGATGCACGAGCACAAGGACGACACGAGAAACGCCTGCCCACAGTCAGAGAGAGGGAGAAGGAGAACGAGGGGGGAGGAAGAGTGGCGTTCGTGTGTTAGAGAAAGCGCCCAAGAGTGAAAGCTCAATGCAGTATAGACTTCTACCTAAACATTTATGCTTTGTGACGCCAGGGAAGCATGGCATGCGTTTACTTCTCCAGAATGGGAAGATGCCTACTGAGTAACCGAGTTACCGGTGAAATCTGTGCCCATATTCATTTTCTTGATCAACTTTCAATCTGCTTCTAACGAAATAATTGCATCTGAATTTTACAGGAAGTAGCCTAATACGTGTGACTAAATTCCTCGCTTAATATATAAGCATGACAAAAAACTGAAACCAATGGCACTTACTATAACTTTTATTTTGATTTGACCTCTCATCTCTCATTTGAAAGTATCTTCTCTGGATAAATTCTGTTATTTTATTAATTAAACTGATTATAATTTTAAAGTATCGAATAAATATCTGTTTTGTTTTTTTCACATTTCTATAATCAAAACATTAAAACTGTCTTAACGCTGAAAGGCAAATTATTTATTTAAATCACTTCATGTTCTTTTCACTTTCAGATGTGACCTCAACTTCGTAAACCATTTTTTCTTTTACATGACTGCATGTGATGGTAGTCTTGGTTGAGAATTTCCAAAAATTAAAGGTATTTCTCACTGAATAAAACAAAAACTTTTTTTATACACAAATATAGGCACACACAGACACACGCACACACACAACACATTATTGGGTAAAATAGCTCAGCCTAATATAGTCTAATATACATATTTAATATGACTAATATGCTGTACAGACAGTACAAACGTGCATCATTTCCCTTTATTGCTCAGAATAACACTGACAATATACAGTATGTGCTTGCTAGTTTTCTAATCATCAAAGCATTTTCTTCCACTTGCAGACAATAAAAGCAAACTGTATTTAATCCTACCTGAAGCCTGAAAAGGAGAGTAACAAAATAAAAGTTGCAATCAGGCTTTGTCCTAGTCAGGTGTAACAATCAAATACTGATCCGAATGACAAGCTGAGTGGGGCATCCTCTCTGCAATTACACAGGTGGCCAACAGAGGGTACCGTAACTCCAAATGGTATTTTCACCTTGAGCTCTATAATGGTCCTAGTCATCACTGCTACTAGTTCAATATATCAATAATTTAGGGCTACATTGACAGAGAATATCATTGTATGACTATTTTTTAATTTTATTTTCATACTTCTAAAGCAGGGGTGTCCAATCGTACCCTAAAGTGGCTGATGGATTTTGTGAGAGTTGTTTTTGTTTTAGCCCAAATAAAGAACTAATCATGGTCTTCAATTAAGACCTTAACAAGTAGAATCAGCCCCCACACCAACCCTTGCATGCATACAGCAATGCTCCCGATTGAAAAGGACCCCATAGGTGTGCATAGGCAATGCATAACCCACATGTTAAGATGGCATTAGGATGCCTTTATTAGGCCCAACTGGAGACCAGGAACCAGGAAGCTATAGGTCAAAGCAGACAGGGAGTCACAAAATATACCATATGAAATGATTTATGAAAATGAAAAAGAAATGCAATTCCTTCCAGCCACAGAGTTTGGAAACAAGCAATGGTGCACGTGCTGATGCATATGCTTGTTTACTGAAAGAATGCAATGGCAGTTGTAACACATCTCCTAAATGGAAAACTTGTTGAAATATGGACAGCCATATGGCACTACTTTGGTTATCAATCACTGAGATCGCATATACACCCGCTTCTATGTTTTAAGAGTGTTCTTACACATAAATAAACAACTCTTTATATTAGGAAACATCAAGAGGATTATCAACAGCAAATCCCCATCTGACTATACGGACAGAGGCATATGACAGTGTACTCCCTTAACCCTCTATGGAACTTTGTATAATTACAAACACAATGCATTTGTATAAATGTATAAATGACGCAAGGAAAAACAGTAGATTATAAAAGTATAAAAAAAAGTATAAAAGTCACCAATCAGATTTATTGTTATTTTTATCACATTACTTCTCCTTTGTTCAGTAAAGCTACAATGTTAGGTCAAACCTTTGGGTATGTAGAGGAAGCAACAGGGACAGTGGCATGCTTTCAAGTACATGGTAGAAGGGTATCATGGTAAACTAAGTGGATAATTCACACAAATCTTGTTGAAAAAAATGGTCATTCTGTTTCAACTGAAATTAACTGCAGCGCAGCATCTTCTCAATCTTTTCAAATTTGTGTGGTGGTAGGCAATCCAGAAAATTTGAGCTTCATATGCTGCTTTGTTTTTGTGCTAGAGGCAAATTTAGGGGGCCATTACTTAAAAAGTTGCATTAAATAGTTATATTTCTACAAGCAAACTGACAAAATAATGTGATATTTGGCATACTGGTGATTCTTAGTGTGCAGAAGTCAAATCAGGTGTCAAAAACCTTCATCTATTTTCATATTTAAATCTATTGGGCCATAAATGTTTTTTTTTTTTTTTTCACAAGATGCCATTTTCAAGGGCTCATATCTCAAAAACTAAACACATTTTCACTGTCCATTGTTTATCTATATGAGTTGTTTATCTTATTTTATTGAAGCAACTTTTCTAATGATGCCAAAGTACAAGGCTCAGAAAGCTTCTTATTGAATCAGAACTGAGTATTACTGTTGACATTGCTGACATTAACTTTCTGTCTTCTTTATTATTTACACTAAATATAATTAATTAATTTAGTGATTGCATTCAACTAATATGCGCTGTTGGATTAATTTATCGGGGCGGCACGGATGGTGCAGTGAGTAGCACTGCCGCTCACAGCAAGGAGGTCCTGGGTTCGAATCCCCGTTGGCCAGGGCCTCTCTGTGTGGAGTTTGCATGTTCTCCCCGTGTCTGCGTGGGTACCCACTGGGTACTCCGGTTTCCTCCCACAGTCCAAAGACAAGCAGGTTAGGCAGATTGGAGAGTCTAAATTGCCCATAGATATAAGTGTGTGAGTGAATGGTGTGTGTGCCCTGCGATGGACTGGCGACCTGTCCAGGGTGTATTCCTGCCTTTCACCCAATGTATGCTGGGATAGGCTCCAGCCCCCCTGCGACCCTGTTGAGGATAAGCGGGTTGAGATAATGGATGGATTAATTTATCTTTTTTCCTTAATCTTCCCTTCATGCTTAAAAATAATAGCTTTTCTTGAATTATATTTGACATTTATTATGGGTCAAGCAAAGAGTAGCCATTCATTATGAGGCAGTTTGTGCAGGCAATTTACACAGACGCAGTAGTTACATTAGAGTTTTTTAGACTCCTACCAGTATTGCAATTGCATTCTTATTGAAAGGTCTCTGTTCATCTACCATGAAATGACTTATGAAATAAATAATTAAGTATATGTAAATAATACAGTCTGGATGTCATTCGTGAAATGCTAGCAAAACACCAGTAAATTCTGATATATAGCATTCCATGTCTGTCTGTTAAAATATCTAGAAAGCATAATGGTGGGAAGGTTATGAACAT
This sequence comes from Conger conger, assembly GCF_963514075.1. NCBI lineage: Eukaryota > Metazoa > Chordata > Actinopteri > Anguilliformes > Congridae > Conger > Conger conger. Next base: position 60,158,725 of record NC_083763.1, read on the forward strand.
TCTTGGCTGGACCATTTATTTTATTTGTAGGTATTAAATAAAGCAATAAAACATGTCTTTTGGTTTTAAATCTGGACCTTTGCCAAATAAATGTGGTTACAGATAACATCCACTACCTTGTTTTAGTACTCCATTCTCTGGATGATCATTATATCGATGTTATATCATTGGTCTACTGTTTTTTTTACAGCAATATTTAAATTTAAGTGTCTTTTTACATCTTACATACATTGGATGTTGTAATGAACTGTTCTTCAGTGTGGGTTCCTATCCCAAATCAACTCGAATACAGCAAAACCAATCACAGTAGTGGCAACTTGGTGTCTCATTTTCTGAAATAACCATTTATTGCTGAATATAGTATAACATTACAGTACAGCTTGAATATCATTTAAAAAAATTCCTTTTCTTGAAAAATCATGCATATAAAGTGATGGTGGCGCTATGCCAGGCTCGCAGCGAGATGTAATGCTTCAGTTGGAGGTGCCAAGAAAACTTTTTTTCATTTCAGTTAGCAGTATAACAGTATAATATGTATAATATATTTTCAGTTCCATAATACCCGGGGGTACATTTTTTCTCCATTTGGAAGTCTACCAGCACTGTGGCCTTGTTCATGGAACATCCTTTTTTGTTGTAAAGAGTATGAATGTCTCTTTTACTGTATGAAGATTATTGAAAACAAATGTAAGTTTAAGCAGATTCACTTAAAAAACAAGACAATGACTTGTGTCCTTAACAAGATCTGCCTTAGTGCCAGGAGACCAAGAATCTATAAAAGAACCTAGAATATAGGAAGAATAGAAGAATATAAAAATCTTTTCGTTTTTTTCATCTTACCATCTCAACCAAATAAAGTCTCTCAAATGTCATGTGCCACTAACAAAACACTGAAGGGCATCCACTGAAAATGCAAATTCAGCTGTTGTAACATTGGAAATGTCACCAATCGAGTTACAGTAGCTCAAGTCACATAAGAATCCAACTGTTATTATACAGTTTCTACCTTAGTTTGATTAACTATTACAGTGCATAGTCAGCAGAGCCTAATGTGTCTGTTCAAATATTGAATTGGTAAAACATAATGGTTGGCATTTATATAGTGCCTTTATCCAAAGCACTGTACAATTGATGCTTCTCATTTACCCATTCATACACACACTCACACACCAAGGGCGATTGGCTGCCATGCAAGGTACCGACCAGCTCGTCAGGAGCATTTGGGGGTTAGGTGTCTTGCTCAGGGACACTTCGACACACCCAGGGCGGGTTCAAACCGACAACCCTCCAACTGCCAGATGACTGCTCTTACTGCCTGAGCCATGTCGCCCCCCACATAAACAGGAGCATATGATGCTATAAGAATTCATAATAATCCTGTTCATCATTTGCATTCATATTGCCTGGAAATGTCAGAGAAACCGACTATCACCTCTTGTGAAAAGACTGACTTTAGGATTTAAAACTAAACTGCAAAGAGGCATGTTTGCAGGAATGTTTTTGCAACGCACACCTGCAATCTGTACAGGTAATTATTTGCCATAATATAACACCAAAATTGAAAGATACCTGTATTTCATTGATTATTTAAAATCAATGGGCAAAATCTTTGCTTAGGGTTGCAATATCACAACACTTTAGCACTCAGTCAGAGGATCAGTGTTCTACATCTACCGCAGTCAGCAGAATATTTAGCAATTGGTTCCAGCACTCAATAATGGCTGCAAGGGATGAATTCAAAGTAGAAGCACCATTGCCAAAGAACAAATAATGGATGTCATTCTAGAAAATGTAATCTCAAAATCAACACCTTTTTTTTCTGCAGCCAATCACTTGAGAAGTGGGGACAGTAATGCCTTAAGTAAAATTATACAGCTTTAATTAACAAGAGATTAAATGTCATATTTTATAACCAATTACACTTGTTAATATTATTGTAAATTACTTTTACTTTAGTTGATGGAGTCCCTCTACAAACGATTATAAAGTTAAGAGCGGTGCAGTATCCTTTCACGGACAGCCCGAAGGCCTTCCAAAATACGTTCACAATAATGTAGTTAATTTCTTTCCTAATGGCCCCCATTAGGGCTGGAATATGTTTAAAATATGTTTTGCTCAGTTCATCTGTTGTTACAGGTGTCACAGCGTGTTCTTCATAATTAATAGCCTACATTATACATTATTTAAAATTATGGTTATTCCTATTTTGCGATTATCATTGGATTGAACTGGTTTTAACTATTTCAGAATTCAGATACTGATCTGTGTTCCTGTAATTAAAGCAGAAAAGTGGTCGGTCACATTTACAAGTATTGTTTCCGGATTTAACGTCGATGTGAGACAGGATAAATAGACAGGATAAAGAATGCAGTGCACCTGCATTTATTTAGCAGGATTAATGGAAACCACGCCCAGCTCTCATTAGTACTCGAAATAAGAGTAGTTGCTGAACTAAGCATCCGCCCTGCACGTGTAGACAGAAGTGTCCGGTAGTGATGTGAGCTCCTGGATGCAAAATGTATCATTTGGAAATGGCACGATTGTCACACAGTACAGCTCTATGTTTTCACATTGTTGGCTCCAGCTGCTGTTGTAGGCGACAGCGGAATTTGAGAGTGCAAGAAACCTCAAGGAAAATTCTTATTTTGTCCGAACTAGCTTTTTGACGTCAAGTTTCCTAGTGTAAAGCGTGGGGGCTTCGTGGACCGGGGGTTTGCGTGAAGTTCCGCAATTGTTTTAGTCAGAGAAGTGATGACGCTCACAAATTAAAATAGCCACTAATTTCAACGTTACTCAATTTCCAATCCAGCCCGTCTTTTTTCCTTCCTCTACCCAAGAGGCCTCACTTTACCTTCCAGGCCAATCAAAATCGGAAAAGGTAACATATTCATTAGTAGCTACGTTATCAAAATAAAAGATCTTCACAAAAGTACATGGCATGGAAATAAAAACTAAAATTACATCTCACATTATTGGCTAATGAACCTGGGATTTTTTGTTTTTTGTGTGTTGCTCATTTTACTTTTGCGGATTCCCTCCAAAACGTAGGGCTATTTGTGTGCATGCCACAGCTCTCTAAATACATAATTAAAAAGGCATTAGGCCTAATGAATCTTCTCACATTAGTCTTTTTGGTATAGCCACAGGTTTGGAAAGAAGAAATAGCTTTTTTTCTGGGTTCAGATGTCAGGACTTTCTGTTATGTTCTAATATACGTCCAAAATCAACTAATAAAAAAATAAAACAGTTAGTATGGAGCATTGTATTTGTAATAATGGGTTGCAGACTATGCGCTTGTTCCTGCCGCTACATATGTATTTTGAAATATACTATGCGGTGGGAACATGATCTAAGATTCTGTGAAATGCTACAGCAATAGCTGCATATTCCTATGACACAGTACACAGTTCTGTTGCATGCCCTCGCTAAATGACTGATTGTGAAATCGTCCAGTGATTTGTACATGTCTATATTTGCAGTTGGTTGTATCTTCCCTCTCCTATTACTGTTGGGGTCTTTGTTAGCTGGCATGAAGCCTGCCTATTGCGGAAAGCATTGTCTTGGTGAAGGGTAAGATAAACAGTTAAGTAAGTTCTCTCCAAACTGGAACATGGACTTGGAGACAAAAGTGCAGATCTTATAAGGAGAATGAAACAAAGAGGGTCCACAGTAAATTCAAAGAGTAATTTTACAGCAGTCACTCCAAAACAATGAAATACTTTTTCTGGGAAGGGGTGCAGTGAACTGCTTTAGAGTATTTCCCAACACCAATATTAGAGTACAGAACATTTGCCAAAGTATGTTCCACAACTTTTATTATGCAGGTTTACAGATAGGTATATGATGCTCATATCATACAGAGTATGATTCCTATGAATTATGGAGGCAAAGCAAGATTCATTGAAATATAATTGCAGGAGTTAGGTAAAGATAAAGTAAACAATGCAGAGAAATTGTATTCACTCACTGCTGTGGCTGTCAAATGTGCTGATTTATTGTGCAATAAAAACACCACTTCACCTTGCCCACGGGCATTGCAATCAATGGTGAATGTAGTTCTAGTTTTAATATGAGAAGTTCATCTCTTGGTTCATTTCCTTTGACATTTAGCTGCCAGCGTAGGCAAAAGTAGCACTTGGTTGCTCAGAATTAGATCATGGAATTTATATAAAGGGCATCTTTATATATTTAAGAAATCCTTTCAACAGAATGAATAAAATGGTGGCAATGTGAATAAACAGTTTTTTATACCCTGTATCAATGTGTAGTCATTTTTGTGTGGTTAAATTTCTCCTGGCTGCCTCATATAGAGGTCAAGTAACAAAATTTCAGGCTAGAACACTTATATTGTTAGTAAAACTTTGGCAACAATGTGCAATTCAGTCCAGGTTTTATTATCTGATATGTGTAATATTTTTTACTTTGTACTATTCACAATTTTTTGTTTTGCACGTGATGAGCATATAATGAATTCTACAATGCCACTGAGGTTCAGTGCCCATTCTACGTGGAGAAAATGTCAGCACCTTACACCTCACTGCAAACTCCAGAGTGGTCCATAAACATTACGTTTAATGCATCTCTCTTTAATGCACACTTAGGACAAGGAACAAATGTCACATACTCTTGGCATATGGGTGATCAGATGACCTATGATAAAAGAAATCAAAAAAAAGTTTCTCTTTTCCAGTAAAAATATTCTTTCAATAATCTTTACTGTATTCTTTCATCAGTCTTTTACATTTACCATTTACCATGTTTACTGTTCAGTCATTCACCAGAACCATATTTCGACAGTTCTCTATGAAAACACTATACAAACAAAATTGATTTGATTTGATTGGAATGGTAACAGTAATGAAAATGCAAGCAGGTAGCATAAGCATAAGTTAATGTTGTGCTTGTGTCTCCAGGGCCTGTGGTCTCTCACTTGTTTCTGACTGCAGCAGTCAACAGTGTATCAGTAACTGCCCAGAACAAAATGCGGAGTGTGACAGCCAGCATAAGCATCTCTGCTCTTTACAGGATACAGCGTACATACACACTGTACTGAGGCCAGCTCTGCTCATGCCCATATATTACCACTTACAATGTGCAAACACACCATTACACATAGCGTTGGGGGTATTTCACAAAGCAGGATTACTAAATTAGCTGGATACAGTCACTGCACTGAGAAACTCAAAACAGCACTTTCTACTTCATTCCATGTGACAGATTTGGTTGGGAGGGTTCCAGGTTTTACTCAGTGCTGTTACATAGCTACCTCAGTAATCTTGCTTCATGAAACAGGACTTATCTCTGTGTTTATTTGCATGCAGAGTACTTGCATGTTGTAAAAATACCCACACTGTTTAACACTGTCTGGATGGAGATGGTGTATCAACGTGTTGATTCCTTTTTACTGCAGTTAATTTCGTATCTGCTGTGTTTCAGCTTTGGGGATCCACACAAATCCCCAAACTGGGCCCATTGGAGTTTCTGTGGTACTTTCGTGACAGGCTGCCACAGCGAAAATGTAACAAGTTGACTAGTTAAAGGTACAAACCACAGCAAAGCAACAAACATGTTCAAACCACAACACTGTTTATCCCACCCCTTCTCTGTGAATGCATTGATGTTGAAACGGCATTGGTTGTGGCAATTAGAACCGATTTTCAACCAATGAAGTCAAATTATTTTACAGCTATACAATGTTTTGGTACCGGCCCATCAACTATGTATTTTGAAACCTGAATTTAAGGACTTTAAAGCAAGGCTTTTATTATTTGTACTTCAGACTTAAAGGTCAGATGTGAAAATTTTGATCTTGTTATTTTGCAGTAAGTTGTACATATCACAATTGTGTAATCCTCTTGTATTTTTTCTATTAACTTAATTTGTTTACAGTCGATCCTAGGTTTAAGGTTACTGTTGGGGGAAGGTTTTTCAGATGCTTCCCTGAATATATTTACCTTGTGTACCCTTTCTGGGATTGCTATGATCCCTTGAAGTTCAGCTGTAGTACCACTTTTAATGATATTTTTAAAGCAGCTTGCACCAGCAACTGAAAGAGAGACTTCAACTGCAGGATCAACTGTGGCACCAATGTAACTTATCACTGGAGCTTTGGAGACGGCACCAGTAGAACCAGAAGGAGCACTGGTTTTTGGTGGTCGGGGTCTAATCTGAAATTCTATTTGGAACCTGAAATTGGTCTTCTTTTCAGGAACATGCAAGTGTTTTGCTACCAGTGCCAGGGGGGCACAGTGAATTGGAATGAGCAGTTTTCTGTCAAAGCTCATTGTGAAAGTTATGGCATTTTCCCAAGATATATTTTCTATACCTGGAAACTTTTTCTGGTGAACGCCTCAAGTAGTCATTGTTGAGGGTAAGTGAAGCTAGTTTTTCCTGTCTTGGCAACATCACAGTGAATCTGTTGCATTTTATTATATCTTAACTGTGGTTATGTTTCCTTCAGTTCCTTTTTGTAAGACCGTGGATCTGACCCTGCCTTCCAGGATTTTCGAAGGCCCAAGCTCCGTTCCACTGTGAGAACTGACTCTGCCCCTGGGGACAACCTCTCAATGCCCTGGTACTCTACTATCGCTGCTGTTCCATCATCAGCCACCTTAACTGCCCATCCCCCTCCAAAGCTTCTGCAGTCCCTGACACACCTCAGATAACCAGAGCACCAGAGTGGCCCTGTGACATTATCAGACATGACCAGCAGCACAATGGTAACTGAGCCAACCACAGTTCCAGCTCTGCCCGCCCCTCCTTTCTCCCCCTTGTTTCCCCCCCTCCCCATGCCCTTTCCTGAGGAGAGCCAGCCCTCGGGGGGCGTACCAGACAGCAGAGGTCAGACAAGCCACAGGAAGCAGACTCCCCCCCCCCCCCACATCCATCTGGCTGAATCTGCCACAGGTATATGAGTGGACAATATGTAGCCCCTTTCTAAAAATAATAACCAATAGGCCTTTCAGGTCAGAGATAAAAACTAATCTGAAAACTGATTTTTTAAATGTTAAATAGGTAAAGAAATCCACTGTTTCCATTGTTTATTTGCATCAACTGGAAAAAGAAACTCCAGATGGGAAAGAATAACATTTGAGCCATTCTGTGAAAACAGGAAAATCCTCTACTAACCCCTTAAATCCTGTGAATTACAGGGATTTATACATTGCCAGAGAAAAATAGTCTGTTAAGACAATGAACCCAAACAGATGTATATAAGCGGAGGCCTATGGAAGGGGCTGGCCCTGCATATCAATTTGTCATTATTTCATTAAACCATTGTCCATCTGGAAATCAAATTACAGATTCTGGGCCTCTGCCTGCTGTGCCTGCATTTTTACAGCATCCCTCTTCGTCCATACCATGATTCAGAGTACTCTATCACAGAATCATCACTGAACTTCCCATTGACTCTGAATTTCTCCCTATCTTTGAAAGCAGTGCTGCCATTGGTCAACCTGGTAATCAGAACACTTCACTGCCTTTGTATATAAAAACGTGATATATTTGGGGTTTTCATTTACTACGATGAAATGGTGTTTATTCAATCTCTTTTATATGGAAATTGTTTTAAAATGAAATCCAGGAAATATCTGATCTGATCTCTGTGCATTTGTGAGTGTGCATGCGTGCGTGTGTGATGGTGTGTGTGAGACAGTGGTAGGGTCAGGAAGCTCGAGTGGGGGCAATGTGATTAAAGACTCCAGTGGTGGAGGGGGAGACAACCTGATGGACCCCAGTGTTATTGACTCGCCCTGAGAAAACGATCTCATCGACTGTGCTGTGGTCCAGTCCCTCGTCTTCACAGGTATATATCACAGTAGGTTACTGAATGTTGCTCACAGGAAGGGAAACTTGAGTAAATATGTGTAAACTGTTGTCCGTTTGCTTAACCATGTTGTTACATATGGATACTACAAAACAAGAATATTTGAGTCATTTTATTTTTGCTCATTTCTGGATCAAGGAAAAGTTATTTCTGAATTGTATAATGTATATTTAATGTGTCCTTTTTACTTTCTATAATACAATACAATTATTACAGCTAATACTGGTATTGCTGTCTTGCATACAGTTTGCTGTTCTTGTTATTAATTTCTAGCAGTGTGTTATTAGCTGTTTAAATTCAACAGTAGTTGTTTTACAGAACATTAATTCATGCTGTAGTTTGCTATCCATTCTCTTTTGTTTAAACTCCATTCAGGCATATCCTCTCCTGTCATCACATTTAAACCCTTCATATTGAGGGCCAAGGGCCTTTATATGCTGGGGGTGTCTGCTGGTAAGTAGTAAGTGAAAAAGGCAGTAGCATGTCACTTTCTAGGGCATTCAGGGCCTTAAAGCAAGAAATGACACTTGAAGTCATTCTTAAGCAGGTTGTGCAGTGAAGTTATATTTCCAGAGGCCATGCATATAATGACTGTGGACAACTCTGTTTATGTCCTGGGTCTAACCAGTGGTCCACCCAGCATGCCTAGCCCCAGCTGATAACTGATGGCATCCACACCATTGCCCACCTGCTGCTGGTGAGTGCTGCACACAGCCACAGTACAAACGCAGTGTTCAATCACCAGAGCTTGGCCAATTTCATAACTTCACAAGATGAAAACGTGTTTTTCTTGCTTAAAATGCCCGATGCATTTCTCATATTTTAATTGAAACTACTACAAAGTATTTTATTACTTTGAATATATAATATAATGATCATATTAAATATTCTGCAAACATGTAGGGTAGAATCAATAAAAGTGTTTGGTTTAATGAAAGCTCTTTTGTGTCAGGTCTTTTTGTCTGGCCTGCAGAAGTATGTGCTCTTGAACGAGGCCTCTGAGTACAGTGTGATCACTAGTCCGATGAAGCTCTAGACCAGCCAATGGAGCAGCTTGGGTTCCACCACGTTCTACCTCCCTGATGTGTGGCAACCCACAGCAATGGCCCCCAAAAGCTTTTTTAAGCAGAACCCATAGTTTTGGGGCCATGCACCTGTTCAGGTGAGGTCCTGTATAGAGAAGAGTGTAAGGCAGAGGCCTATTTCCTGAGAAGATGGCAAATGAACAATAGACTTAGTCCTTCCTATAACAAATCAGGTCCTCAACACTTCTCCTGGAGAGCCTGCTAGAGGTTTACTAGGCTTTATTTTCACCTGAAAATCAGTAACCAAGAACGATGAATTAGCATAACTGTGTAATCAACTATTTTATAGATGTGGCTCTCCAGGACCAGTGTTTGAAACTCCTGGTGTAAAGCAGGATGGCCTGAGATTTTAAGAGCTGATCTGAGTGATAGTTCAGGCTTCTGCAAGCAGGTGAGAGTTATGATTCTTTTATTTCTCAGATGAACAACAATGTAGCTGATCTGACACTGTATACCTGCACCGCCAGGAGAGCGATCAGAGTGCATTCTGTTTCTACCCCAATTGGATATGTACGGTTTTGGTAAGGCTGCTGGTGTAAGCAGCCCAGTGGGAAATAACAAGGAAGATTGTTTTATTGTTGTTTGCTAATTTTGAGTTTCAAGGCAAATGCTGAAATGTATTTTACTGCCACAGGAGAGCAACCACTTCTCCCTGCTGCGCAGTCACATGAACATTCACCAGTTCAACATGACACCAGACAACGTGCAGGAGTTCACCCAGCCGACCAGGCAGACCTTTCCCACAATGCTCCTTTTCAGGTGTGTGAGGACCTCTCTGGTAGCTGCCGCGAAGCATCAGATCGGAAATGTTCTCAGGAAGAAACATGCAATCCTGAGACAAAATTATGTAAAGTAATTTCATTGCTTAACTTTACCCTCACAGTGGTATTACAAAGCAGCTGTAATTGGTGTTTATTTCTCTCCTGCTGTTTGCGCAGAATGTTTGAGAGGCCCACGCCCAGCCTGTACAACACACACAGGATTTATGGGAAGGAAACACAACCCACATCCTCCTGCCTCCCTGTTCCCCGAACGGTGCGTCTTTAATTCGCTCTCCCATCCCAAAGCATTGTGCTACTTCTGTATTACCACACATTCTGCAATTGTTGCAATGGTTTTAATTAGTTTGCCAGTTTGTTCTAACTGTGTGTTGAGCAGACACAGGCACTGGGTACTTGGCCCCCCTTAAAGCAGACTACAACAGAAATCCATGGGATAAGTACATCTCTAATGCCATAAACTCCACACGGCATGTGTCCTGGGATGGGGTGAAGCTGTGGGAAACTGATGGATGTACCACTCTGGAGGGGATGACCACTGATCTCTACCACTGGGGTAGAGATGGGGCAGGGAATGTTCTGTAACTTTATCACATGCACAAAGCTGATATTTGCACCATTGATACTGTCTGATTTGCATAGAAATAAGTTGATACATCATTAGTTCTGTCCTCTAAGGATAAAGTTATATGGCACCATGATAGATGAATTGGTGAAAGATTAATACATTCTGTAATTGTATCATGTAACTAGAGCCAGCTTCGGAAATATAAACGCTATGTTATTCTTTCAGGTGCAACCATCTGGCAATGTCTGCAGTGGCTTATCAGGAAATACAAAGCCATCATGAATTTACTGATGTGTCTAAGTTTATTGGGTAAGTAAAAATCCACTATCTTCCCTACATAGGCCTAAAGCATTGTAATTGAAACAATATAGCATTGAAACATGAGACGCTTGCTGTAACTGTGATATACCCTTATCTTGCAGCTTCCTCAATAACCTGATGTTCTGCAGTGTTCAAGTAATTTCTCTGGTTGTATACATCCTTGTGATGATAGCATGCAAGTGGGCTGACATCCAGAGGAAGAGGACAGCTGGGTCAATCCTGCAACAGGACAACAGCTTATTGGACAAGCAGCTGTACGCTGTCACCATCGACCCGGGATTCTGCTCCAGAGCCTCCATGACAGCCAAGGCACCAGACCACACAGTGCATCTGCCAAGCTGTGTCACACACTGTCAACCACATGCAAAGTCCAGCTTAGTGAATGCCAGCGTGCACGTGCCAGCTTTAACACACGGTAAACCTTACACTTTACATGGTTATGATCGGGTTGTATGTGGTGTAGTGGTTATGGAAATCAGTTCCTGGTGGGTCACTGCACTTATCACTGTTGTCCCCTAGTAGCAACTGTTATGATTGCAGATTCATTCAATTTGGTTGTCCTGTGTGTTGGTATCTTCAGTCATGTCTTTAATGAAGAAGCTAACATCCCCAGATATTTTTCTGAGAAGATTTTATGGTTGATATTTATGGTCAGAGAGTACACTGTGCTTCATATAAAGGGTAAATAAACTGTGGTTTGTGCCTGTTAGGTACACATTATCCTCCATGGTGAAGGAGGAGCCTCACAGACAAGGGAACTCAACTTCTTTGACAAGCTTCTCTTTGAAAGGAACTGTAGGCATGCTTTCATACTGAGGTACACAGTCCAGTCCTATAGTCACTATATAAACTTCATGAGTCCTTCAAAACTCACTGAATATGCAACTGACTTGATTAGTATTCAAGGGCAAAACATGAGCAGTGTCGCCTTGGCACCCCAGACAACCTGGGCCCCATACGGAGGGTCCATATCTGGCACAATAACACCGTCCCTCCCCCAGCTGGTACCTGAGCCTCGGTGGTGATGGACCTGATCAGCGGGGGCAGCCTGACCCATCTAACTCAAGATTTTCACAAAAGTGTCCAGCTTTACTACTACTCAGTTTTACTTATTTATGTGGGATGTATAAAAAAGTGAACATGGTGGACTCTCCATCTCTCTCACTCTCACCCCCCGCTCTCTCCCTCCCCCCTCTCTCTCTCTCTCTTTATGTGTGTATTTTGAGCAGTTACTGTACTTGAAGTTGACTGAGTACCTGGAGGACTTCCACTCGTGGGCTTTGGTGGGGCCCCTCTCACAGTCGGTTCACCTCTGTACAGCATCTGAGCGTGTCCTGGTGCTGCTGGAGGGGTGTGTGTGTGTGTGTGTGTGTGTGTGTGTGAACACCCTGTTCATCTCCCTGAAGGAGGACCATGTGGCCAGGAAGAGCAACAACATCAGCACAGATAACAAGGCTGCAGTCCTGTCTCATCTCCTATTACAACACACTACATGCTCTTGGATCTCTGCCACCTCTCAAATTGATTTCACCTTTCTTGGGCGCACTCTCTATGACTTCTTGCTCCAGTAATTTGCATTTTTATTTTTACGAGGTCATCTCAAAAGTCAATATATTCATACACTTCAGAAGCATATTTTGTGAGAGTATTCACCCATAATATGAGAGAAATCCCATTAACCTTTGAATTAATGTTGAAAATTAATTATGTTGCCAGAATAATACACTGAGAAGTATAGTATATTTGTGAAGGATGTCATCACCTTCAATACATCTGCAATGACTGTCCAGTATCTAACACATACTCTACATGTGGCTCTTCAGCTTCTTGACCCTGATGTATATTGTGTAGTGTGTTCCCCACTAGAATATACTGCTTATGGAAATGGTGTCACCAAGGTGAATGTCTGCAGTGGATGCATTCAGACATCTAGAGCAGTGGTCCTGTGGTGTTTTTTTTTTTTCGCCTTAATAATCAGTAACCAATTCAGACTCAAGAAACCAGATGAGCTGTGTTAACTGCTTAAATTGATCAAGTGCTGAGTAACAACAAAAGCCAGCGCACCATGCGGCTCTCCAGGATCAGGAGTGAGGACCACTGATCTAGGGCCTGTAGGCTGACCTTTGAGCACTAGTGAATTTAAGCTGGACTTAAGCTGGGCTTGGTCTGCTGTGTCGTTTCTCTCATGATGTTGGCAGGACACTGTGGAGCTGGGCCTCGTTAACGAGGCGGTTCTGCCACTGGGGGGTCTGGTGTCCCTGCTGTTCTCCCCCTGCAAGGTCAGAGTGTCACTGGCATTGTGACGCCACATGATTCACTCGTCCTCTCTTGATATCAGTGGCAGAAAACAGCTTATTTTCTCCCAGTTCCAACAGCGTTACTTCATGGTTACCCTGTCATTGGAAATCAGTGTGTTCATTCTTCCTTAAAATTACAGGCTTAATAGGGCTAATAAGGCTTGTTTTGGAGAGCAGTACAGGACTAGAATACCTGAAATTTGCTCTGTGGAAGGTGAGAGATGGATGTGTTTTTTTTTGTATAAGAGGTGAATATTATAGCTGTCCACAGCTCCAAGCCATCTGGTGACTCATTTCTGCTCTGTTCAGCTCATCCTAATGCCCTGCTGGCTGATGACAGCATTTTGGAGTCATACCTGCCTTGGCACAGCTTTCAGCAATGGGCACAGGAGAAATGGAGGATGCAATGCCAGGTTATTTACCTGAAAGCTGTTTACAGCTGTTTTACATACCCGTTGATACACTCTCAGAAAAAAATGGTTTGATTTGATCTTTGGATGATTGATTTCATAGAAGAACCCTATGTAGTTCGTTGTCAGGCAAAATTGTTCTTTGTGTGGGAGCTTTCACACTTCTCACCTACTGTATGATAGAGGCTCCCATAAAAAAACAAAAAGGGTTCCTCTATGGAGACAAGCCAAAGAACCATTTTTCTTCGGAGAGTGTATGATGGTGTTGCTGTGGGTTCCCCCCAGAGTGGAGTGATAGACTGCCGTTCCCCCAGCCAGGCGTCCATACTGTGAGCTCCAGAAACAAGGCCAGGGCACTGCATGGTGCAGCTCCAGTGGCTTCCAGGATGTCAGCTCCAACAACAACAGTAAGCTTCTGGATAAGGACTGCAAACGGAGCAGTCCAGTAAAAACTTGCAGTCAGGCTGTGCAGCAGGTATCCGAATACACAAGGAGCTGTCTTCCACCAGCATATTACACCCTCCCCCTGGGATGGGCAGTGAAGATCTCAGGGTATAAATTGCTAAGGGCTAATTACCTTCCATTTTCAGGACTAAATGATTGGGTGCATATCCACAGTGCAATCCACTGAGCCAGTTGTTTACTCTCAATTCCATTAGTGAGCTACATTATCATAAAACACAGAAGGGCAAAATGCAGTTTTTTTTATTTTTTATAATAATAATAATAATAATAGGCTGCCCAATTCATGCAAATACATTTGAGTAGTAGTAACTGACACTGCAAAATCCTTTTTAAAAATACCCTTTTTAAAGCTATTCTGTCTACCCTTTTTCCTCGCCGTGTTTCTCCAGAGCGTAGCAGTGGAACAGGGACGCAGCAGTGTTGTGCTGCCCTCATGGTGTCGCTTCGTGACATGGACTCTGTGTTTGTCACTGACCCTCCTCTGCATTGTGATCACAGGACTCGTGGGGATATGGTCGGTGTCTCCAGCACTTGACCTGTACCATGAGCTGTGCAGGCCGCTCTCATATATTCACAATATGCAGTTTCTTACTGAAGACACCACCTGAATACATAAAGGTTAGCAGTGATGCAATTTCTCTGACTAATGTTATAATAAATGGGCAGTAAAAAAATGGATATTATTACCCGCCTAGAATCTCTGGCAGTGATCACAGTCAGGACCAGAAACAGAAACAGACATCTTAGAATTATAGGATTCTATCTGAGATGTTTGTCAAAAATGTCAAAAAAGCTTTTTCTCTCATCTGTTATAAGTCTAAAGCGCAGACGTCTGACTTAAAGCATAGAATTTGTATCCATGTGCTAAAAGCAGATACATATTTATGCCATTTCTGATTGCCTTTGCTTCCAAATAAGATTCCTTGCCCACATGATGATGGCACTATTTTTAATTGACAGGTTTTAGCAGCCTGTCAGAGAGCTCGTTATCTGCGCCTTACCTGCCCACCGACCCCCGCAGAGCTGAAGCACACCAGAGACCGTAGTTTTTTCTCCTGTTTGTCACCTATGGAAAATCCTCAAACAGTAAATATCAGCTGAATCAAGCCATCAGAAGTGAATTTAACAGGTATGTGACCAGACTCATTTATACCATATCCCTTGTTACATACACTCGTTGAGCTCTAATTGCGACTTTCATGCCATGAAAACCCATGATGACTGGTGGAACTGGACTTTAACTGCTTTACTGGATGGGCTTTACTGGGACACCTGGTACAATAAGGTCTGTACTAATGCCAAGGCGCACGTCCGGGTTCATATCGCATTGTGACTGTTGAAAGGCTATTGCATCTGACCTTTCATTTTGAAAAGAATACATCTGAATTTGTGTCACACCTGCCATATTTTCTGAAAACAAATCACTGAGAGTTATCGTCTGTCACAGTGTGGATTTGTGTGTTTCTTTGTGCCAATGTGTATGATGATGAACTGCAGGTTCTGTCCAAGGCACATTCTGATTAGAGAACCAACTGCAATTGGCTGAAAAAAAGATAGCAGTGGAAAAGAAAACAGTCTGCAAGGTAAGCATTCATGATACAATGAAGATGATAAAGGAAACATGTATTTCAGTGCATGGTCAAACTGACTTGCATGTTTCTTGGTATAATCAAACTAAAAGGCAGAATAACTTTTAACTGTAATTGTCCATTATGAACAGTAGATGGCACCCTAGCTGTACTTTTAAACTTATCTCATTAACAGGGTGAAATGTTCTAGACCGCAGTACAATTGCAGTGATAATTATGATCTTTTCACTCCAGTGAACCAGTTAAAATGGATTTGAGAGTTCATGACAATTCCAGAGGTTGCCTAAAAGATGCTAATTAAATGCTAAACTGACACACAAAACAGAGGAGCACTCTTCAATTCACAACCAGTCCAGCTCAAACCATTCTGAAAATGGCGACAGAAAATGACAGTCTAGTGCTTAGCTGGGTTCTTAAGTGAATGATCTTGAGTGGGAACAACATGGTGCATGTCACCACATAAGCCTGTGTGCGGTAAGTAAGACCATATATGCCATCAACAGTCTGACATTAGTATCACAAGTATCACATGGGGGCGACATGGCTCAGGCAGTAAGAGCAGTCGTCTGGCAGATGGAGGATTGCCGGTTCGATTCCCCGCCCTGGCTGTGTCAAAGTGTCCCTGAGCAAGACACCTAACCCCCAAATGCTCCTGACGAGCTGGTCGGGGCCTTGCATGGCAAGCCAATCGCTGTCAGTGTGTGAGTGTGTGTATGAATGGGTGAATGGAGAAGCATCAGTTGTACAGCGCTTTGGATAAAGGCGCTATATAAATGCCTGCCATTTACAAGCAAACACTTTGTCCTAAGCTGCCTAGCTCTTCTGAAGTACTGATTCCTGAATGGCTCCCTGCATACAGCCCTGGAGACTGGGGTCAGTCAGAGTCTTCAGTTGACCCGGCCCTCACAGGCAGCCATCGCCACTGCGGACACATTGCCTGTTATGAGGGGATGGGGACTCAGCTCAGCCTGGCCGAGCAGCCCAGTGTAGTGCATATGCTGTTCTCTGCCTTCATCCAGACCATAAGGGTCTGCCAGACTGCCAGCCCCCTCCATTACGCCGTCATGGCCGGTGAGGTGAGAGCACGTGCCTTCTGTTCTTAAGAATTCCTGACCAGATGAAGTCTCTTCATGTGCAACTCCATAGGCACCCAGTTGACCAGCAGGGGGCGCAGTGGGATGCTGTCTTACCAGCCGGCTGAAGCCCTGCCATCTTTAGGTGACGCTAGAGCCAACTCTGCATCAACCTGTAGAACTGTCGGCCAGTTGGCATGAGTACAGTCTGGATTCTATAGCAGAATGTGAGGCCGGTTCATGTACGAGCAGAGTGCCTTAATACAATGAGCCAAACAGAAGCCACACAGGCCACACAAGCCACTTTTTGTATTAATACCTCACTCACATGCAATGACTGACTAGCAGTCCAGTGGCTGGAGGCTTCAGGGCTCTCTTTGTGTGGCAGCTAAGCCTATTTACATGCTATGAATAAGTTGGGTATGTGTGTTAGTACAGTGTATTTCATGCCAGCAGACCAAGGAGAGCAGTTACAGCCGTACAGCCTTGAAGGGGCATTAATGCTATAGTCTACTGTGAATTTTCTGTGCTTTATCAATGCTGGTTTTTCAGCTGATTTTTCTCTCCTGTTTTCTCTTCCTGCTGTTCATACTACTTCATCTGTACTTAGAAATATGTACTGTAAGTCAGAAAGGACTGTTGGTGTACTGGCGGGACAAATGTGGAGGTAAATTTAACCAATACACAGAATTAATTATTGAACCACTTCCTTCTGGCTGTGGAGACAATTGACCTCTGGCTGAGGTAGAACTTCAAGTCATTTGTGGATATTAGCTTCCTATTCTTGAACAGGTTAGACAACTTTTCAGATGGGTTAGGTTGAGATGTTGCCACGTGTGTCGCCTGCTACATACAGTAACTACAGCCATTATTTTCAATTCTTCACAAATTTCCTCTCAGGATGACATGGTTTTGTCAAATGGAAATGGTGGGAAACATTTGGGGGGTGAATTATTTTATGAATCACATGGGAATTGGCATGGTGGCAATACCGATCTTCAGTCATTTTTAAAGCGTTCATGATGTTAGATCAAATGGTTTTGTTATTCATGGCTCCATGGTGCACCCAGCTCTCCCGTTGCCTCCATGGTCTGATGGTCTTCCTGTTCCTCCTTCTGTGACACTGCTGAAGCTGTCCCTCAGGATACGCCCAATAAGTCTGCTGTATTTATCTCTAAAACACTGCTGTAGGCACAACCAGTCATGAACGAGGATGAACCAGTTAGCATCATAATGTAAAAAAATGTATGGTAAGTGGAAGTGTGTTTTCTGGTTGAGTACAGTAGTTAATACCATATGTACTGCAGTAATTACTAGCAAAATACAGAGAGATTACAGGATGGTATGAATTATTATGAGGGACAAGCAATGATTATCTGATTTGATCCACATATGTGAAACTGTCAACCTCAGAATATGCTCCTGTATCTGTTGTGTGACTGCACAGTTTATATACTGTAAATTATTCCTTTCTCATGTGTTGTTGGCATGCTGCAGGTGGCAGGTGTCATCCTCCTTATTGCCTTCGCCAGCCTGGGGAATGTGCTGTTCCTGTCCAGCTCCCACCATGTCAGCAGTCTGGTCCGGTCCTTCCAAACTGTCGTCACACATTGCCTGGGCATCAGCCAGCTGAAGGCCCTGTCCACACTGTACCAGCACAACAAAGGCTCAATCCCTCCACTCTATGGATCCTTCTTCAGTGTGTACGTCATCTGGACCGCACTGGTACAGTAAGTCAGCATCAGTCCAGGAGCAGTGCCACATTACATTTACATGTGATTGATGGCTTCATCATGTTTTTAACTGAATCAGAAAAATGAACAAATAAATATGAATGAATGAAAGGAAGTGGGGGCTGCTTTTGCCCAAAATCAGCACTGGTGTGGAATCAAATTATGTTCTGTGACTATCTGCTACCCATTTTTCATGTATCTTTATTTGTTTTAGGAGAAGACTTAATAAGTCTAAAAAATAGGTCTACTAAATCCCTAATAAAGTGCTCACTCAGTAAATGTCTATGCTCTATTTTGTCATAAAAGGATTTGGTTTGTGAGCAAGCAGTATTTTTATTGAACTTGTGTAATTTATAAATCATATTTGACAATAAAAAATAAATGTACATATATGTACTATTTAGAACACTTCTTCATATTATGAATATGATTACAATCATGAATAATTACAATCATAATAATGTACAGTACTTTCAGATATTTTCAGGACCTATGCTGAAGAATATAATAATATAATGCTTGTATTTATCAGTAAGTACTTTATTAGATAATTGCATGAATAAGTAGGTGTAATAAAGTAAAAATGTTCCAAATAAAGTGCTCGGTGAGTGTATTTGCCATTGATCTTACTTGTGAATAAAGAATGAGTTTTAACAGATTTACATCATCAATTGTATAAAAAGGAAGGAAATATGGCAATACATGTTCACCGCATGTTCAGTTTTTCACCGGTAATTTCCAGAAGCTATATACCAGGGGTATCCAATCTTACCCAAAAAGGGCTGGTGTGGGTGCATGTTTTTGTTTTAGCCCAGAGCCAAGACACCTAATTCTACTTATCGTTATCTTGATTGAAGACTATTAGTAGTTAATTAGTTGAGTCCTGTGTTGTAGTGCAGGGCTGCTCTACAACCCCTGCTCTATACAATAACATACGATCACTGCATTGCTGTTGTTTGTAGGTAGAAACGGTTCTATCATTAAATCCTGTCTCTATATTATTTATAGTAAGGAGTTTCCAGAGAAAACTGAATGTGGAAGAATGGGGGAAATTACATCAAATATGGAGGGGATGACATCAAAGAACAGTCCTGATATTTACCATTTATTACTACCATCTGAGGACAATTCTCCTTATGTAAACCATTTGAGGTAACATAAGACGAGAAAAAGTCGATTAGTCTGTAGTCCTGGAGTGGACTACAGACCTGATGGCCAAGAACCACAAGCTGGTCAGACGATCACACACCACTGCTATCCGGCCTCTGCGTGGAAGCATAAAGGCAGGGAAGGAGCTTTCAGCCAGGAGAACTTAGAGGCCATTTCCACACACTGTTCAGATCCAAAGCCATCATCACTTAAAGCAGCGTTTTGTTTTAGGTCCAGTGGGAAATGGGGTGACTCTTTAAACATCTAGACACTGACCAATTATATACTCATTGTATACTGATCTCAGTAGGATCATTCAGCACAATGTCTGCTAAGATTTAGGCTTCGATCTGGAAGTTGACCTGTGTTTTAGTTTGCCATCCTGCTGTCTGACTTGAAGGATAGATGTGTGGGCAAATTAAGGAGATCACTGATACATTTAAAAATATCAAGTAATGCAGGCCAAATTACAAAAAGGCTCTGTATAATAATATAATGCATATGTGGGTGAGCATTTTTCTGGCTACAGTATAAGATAACCATCTCATTTTTCAGTCAATCTGGCATCAGGGTTTATAGTGCCATGATGTGATTGTTTTTTAAAAGGGAAGGCTCCCTACAGACTACCATATTTATTTTATACAAATGCTGATATGTTTGCTAAAGTTCTTTCTGGTTGTCTTTAAATGTGTTGTATTTATAATATTGAATTGCCTTTTTTCCATTCTATTACATAAGGAGTCATTATGTTATAATTATAAATAAACCTTCACATCTAAATTCATTGAAGTTAAATGTAAAGCTAGTAACGCTGTTAATGCATACCTCTATATCGCTATATAAAGCTAAATAAATGTGACTGGGCATGTGTTACACAGTAATAGATTCATATTTGTATCAGTATCAGAGGTAAACATTTCCGAAATTGAGGGACCAGAGTAATGTTTTCAATTACTGTAACATGTTCTTATAAAGTATGCTAATGTATCAACTAATCGGAAAAATATATTCAAATGTATTTTAGTAACTTGCACACAATATTACTTTGACATCCGGTTATGTACTGTACAGTAATACCTTAGTGCTTCCACCACACTCCATCAGCTTCTGTTTGTTCAGGTATGTCAACAGAAGAACACCACACCCATTAAAAAAACATCCTGGAAAACTACACCTGTTTTTGCTCTTGATATCATAGTCCTATTAATATGCTTCATTAATTACATTATAACAGATGAAAATCAGCTTGGAACATGTGTCCTGTGACATACTCATGAAAACAACACAGCCAGGCAGGAGAATATGACAGTTAAGTGACATATTCCGAGAAAAATGTCAGCACCTGAGAAATATGCATTTATGACACTATTGTGTGGTATATATTTTAAGTGTACTGTCCTATACTTTTACTCATGCAATGCAAATGAAAATCCCTTACAAAATACATAATTCAATTTCCTAGTTTTTTCTCTGCTGTAAGGGAAACTGTACCACTAGTAAGTAGATTTACTGAAAACAGTTATGTTTCTCGGTTTAGGGAATTTTTAAGGAATTGTCCAATAAGATAACAATTATTGTCCAACTAGCCAATCCCGCTTTTGAACGTGCAGGATTCCCTGAATCGAGTGGCATTGTACGATTGGTCTCTGAAAGCCAATGGGATTGTGGCAAGTCAGTCTTCTAGTTCAAGTTTGACAGCCTGCTTTCAGTAAAACCTGCGTCTAGCAGTGCAAAGTCAGTTTTCTTTTGTTTTAACATGACGTAGATTAGATACCGTTACATGTCTCCTCCCTGAGGTGATCTCAGAATTCAATATCAGTATTCTTAGCAACGTTTGCTTGCACAATTTGGCATGACCGAGTAATCTGCATTGCTTCATTCAGACTAACAGGATCTTAGCTAACTAGCCTAGCTAATAGTTGTAACGGTACCGAGGGAGTCGTCAACGACAAATCTAGTTATCCTCGGAATTTCTCGCTGAAAGATCAAGTAAAATGAAAAGGAAGAATGTAATTTTACTCATTGTGTTACTTGGAATAGCTCAGTTTGTCGCAGTTATACAAGGTGAAGAAGATGGTGAGTAGCTACGTGGCTAACATTGGCTAGCTAGCATAGCGATATGAGATTTGTGGCCCATTTCCAATAACGCTATCTTTGACCAAGCAAAGGTCCGATAACTTCATGTAAACTAACTACATAGGTAGTAATTAGCGCTCAGATTTTATAGTAGAGCACGTACACCACATTACTCATCAGCGTGTTCTTTTGCATAACGTTAGCGTAGTTAGTAGTGTATGTTAACTTGCATCTTAAATATTAAGTGCTCGAGGATGTTTGACCCGCCTTTCTATAGCCACGAGTGTAGGAATTAATTGCTCAAGCCATAATTTTTTTATGAACTCGCTTTTGGTTTTGCAAATCTATACCCGGACATACATTGTTGCCTCTGTATTAAATTATCTGTATTGGCTGGTCTAATTCTCGCGTAGATAGTATAGGCTACCGTTTTACTGCTGATGAAAGAGGTTGAATTTGCACATTCTTTCACATTGTTTTCAGATGTAGCAGAGGAAGAAGTAGACGACGAGGAGGGGGAAGAGAATGACGATGACAGTGAGGTCAAGGATGAAAATGGGGTCTTAATCCTGACAGATAATAACTTTGACACTTTTATTGAGGATACGGATATAGTGCTTGTGGAGTTCTATGCGCCATGGTAAGGTTTCTGCCCTTGAATGCTGGTTTCAAATATGGTTCTCAGTATTATCTAACATGGTGATTCAATGTGACACTTGCCTGTTGTCTTTAGCTAACAACAAAACAAATGTGTATTTTTTTTTTTAATTCAGTCATTTAAATGTATTTAAAAATATATTTTTCTAAGCCTACATTTCCCACTATAGAAGTTCACCCAAACTGTCTGGGCGTGGTAATGAGACGTGTCAATTAGCTATGATTGACAGACCATGCTCCCACTTTTCACACGTTATTTGGTACCATAGAAATAGTATATGAACTTTCAATAGCTAAGGACGCTGACTTGTCCAATTATATAGTCCAATTATTTTTACTAGCTAGCTAGCCAAGTTAAAATAAAAAAAGCACAACTAGAACATTCTTATTAAAGCAAACTAGCTAGCTAACGTTATCGATAATGTCACCCTATGAAAGCAAACTAGCTAGCTAGCTAGCTAAATTAATATAACCAGAAATAGTCAAATTGTCCTTAAAAGCCACTAATTTAAGTTAACCTAACGTTATTGTATTGCCCGGAGGCCAGCGGCGCAAACTATGGGTCACGAGTTATAGGGGAGGGATAAGAGGAGAGTGGTTATATCCTAATTTGACGCGTTACGAGGAGATCGTTCTCAGCCGGTTGAAAATAGGACGATACATTTAAAACGCTTACTTCTCCAAAACTAATGAATGGACATAATTATTACTTTCATTGTGTTTCTTCAATGCTCTCTTGTGCCAATTGCGTATAAAACCTAGAAAGTGTGACCAACCACCATGTTACTCCTTACCAAATCACTGCCACTCTTCATGGCTCAATATGAATCCCATTCTTTTTTTCAGGTGTGGTCACTGCAAGCAGTTTGCTCCTGTGTATGAGAAAATTGCTCAGACACTTAAAGAGAATGACCCTCCAATTCCTGTGGCCAAAGTAGATGCCACAAAATCAAGTGAACTTGGGAGTAGATTTGGGGTGTCTGGCTATCCCACCATCAAAATCCTAAAGAAGGGGGAGCCTGTGGATTATGATGGTAGCCGAACAGAGGAAGGTATAGTAATTTCTGAAATGTGATGTCTTCACTTTTTTTTAATACAAGCATTATGCCTTGCTACAATCTTCTAGTTGACTAAATTCAATTTTGAAGGTAAAGTCTATATTGCATGCTTCAATTAATATTTGTCATGTTTTCATTTGCAGGCAGAGCGTTATGAATTACCTTTATTTCACTCTAATTGATCATACACTTGCTTTCATTGTTCCATTGGTCCAATCCTTTCCTTGGTCCTGCAAAGAATGAGATCTCCACATTGAATTAAAAAAGAAAAACTGCAACAAGTGATCTTAAGTGCCAGTTAGTCCTACTGAATTAGTGACGATTTATAATTAAGTTTATTGCATTGACAAGCTTAGAAAAGCATTGAAAAGTCTGAGGTAAACAGTTAATGTTGTTCTCTTATTTTATAGCAATTGTGTCCAGAGTGAAAGAGGTAGCCCAGCCAGACTGGAAACCCCCACCAGAGGCCACCTTGGTCTTGACAAAGGATAATTTTGACGATGTGGTGAATAATGCTGAAATTATCCTGGTGGAGTTCTATGCACCTTGGTCCGTCCTTTAAAGTACATTTATATAAAAAGCAAAAAAAAACTACTAAGTAAACTGAATTACCTTTTTCATTGTCATATTGTTTGGACAATCATTGCATGCAAAGGATATGCAACAAAATACTAAACATGACTACTTTCATTGACATAACATTGATGTGTCCCAAACATTATGGTGCCAGGAAATGGGGGGGGGGGGGCTATGTATAAACACTGCTGTAATTTCTGGTGAAACCAAAATGTTTAAAAATGCCCTTTATTTAAATCTGAATAAATGTGCACTTTAACCACGTGTGATTTTTCAAAATTACAAATCTGAAATTGTGCAGTACAGAGGCAAATAAATAAATGTTTTGTCCAAAACATTATGGAGAGCACTGTACATACAACCGTTTGAAACGTTATGTTCACAATGGGGTTTAGATATGTTTTATATTTGGTCTTGTGAAGTAACCCTATTATATTTGCTTAAGTCATTCATAACCAAAACCATAACTCTCCAGGTGTGGCCATTGCAAGAGACTTGCTCCAGAGTATGAGAAGGCAGCCAAGGAGCTTAACAAACGGAGTCCTCCCATTCCATTGGCAAAGGTTGATGCAACAGTGGAAAATGAGATCGCATCAAGATTTGAAGTGTCTGGATACCCAACTCTCAAAATGTTCCGGAAGGGCAAGCCGTTTGAATACAATGGACCAAGAGAGAAAGATGGTATGTGTACCTTGACTGTCAAACTTAATAAAAATAACGCAGGATTTGCAATATTTATCTCTTCTGAGCATAGGTGTTCAAACCATGTGTACAGTATGCTGCTTTTCTTATAGTCGATCATTTTATCAATTAAAGTAAAAATAGATGTTTTCCCTTAAATGTATTTGAATGCCATATAAACTGATGAAAAGACGTGGGCTGTGAATATGGGACATTTTATTCTTCATGGCATGCATGAAGAATATGTTGACATGTTGCTTAATAGGGTAAATTGGTGTCTAAGATGTGTGTTTATTTAAGAACAATTTTGACTGTATTTCAGGGGTTGCAATTGTAGTAGGAACAAATACTACCATACACCGGTATCCCCAAGTTTGAAAACCCCTTCTTGAGAGTTAGATTGTTTATTTCAGTTGCATTAAGCACATCATCCTAAGGGTTCAAACTAATTATGTGATAATAAAAATGTCTCTATTACCACCATGATGCACTGTCCCATTAACCATCGCAGTTGGACTCCTCTAGGGCAGGGATTTGAACTGAACAGTGCCTTGTCTCTCTGTACAGGAATTGTTGATTATATGGGCGAACAGGCAGGGCCACCCTCAAAGCAAGTCCAGAATCAGAAACAAGTTCAGGGATTCATTAAAGATGGAGACGACATTGTCATCATTGGTGTTTTCTCCTCTGAACAAGACTCTGCATTTGAGGTCTATCAAGAAGCTTGTAAGTATAACCTAACTTGAGTGAACATGAACACCATGACTTGACTGTTCAGTCATGGTCTCCTAATATACATCTAGGATTTCATTTTATATAGTCATTGGTAAGTGGCATAATGTGAAGACTAATTATTGTGGTTTGCTTCAAGGTAACATCTTGCGAGATGACTACAAGTTCATCCACACTTTCAGCAGTGCCGTTTCCAAATCACTTAACGTTTCTCCTGGTCAAGTGATTATGATCCAGCCTGAGAAATTTCAGTCAAAATATGAACCAAAATCACATTTCTTAACAATTCAAGTAAGTTTCACATACTGTTAAATGCAGAAGTACTTGGATAGTGACCCTTATGTTGCTTTGGCTCTGTACTCCAGCATAGAGCAATGAGTATGAAGTTAAAATGCAGACTGCCTGCGTTAATTTAACGGTGTTTACGTCAATATGTATACACCCGCGTTTAAGGGGAGCACAAGTAATTGGAAAAATTAACATAGTACTTGGTTGCAATTAATGCCTGAAGTCAGCAACCCAGAGACATCAGCAGATGTTATATCTTCCCTAGTGAAACTCTGCCAGGCATGCACTGCAGCCAACTTCAGTTCCTGTTTGTTTTTGGGCTGTTTTGCCTTCAGTCTCCTCTTCAGAAATTGAAACACATGTTTACTTGTTTCAGGACAGGTGCTTTGACTTGGCCAGTCAAGAATATTCCACTTTGTGGCTCTGAAAAACTCCTTGGTAGCTGTTTTGGGTGAAGCAATGTCCAATGAGTTTTGAGGCTTTTGGCTGGATTTCTACCTAAAATACGTTTCTGTACACTTCAGAATTCATATTCATTTTATTTCAAATCCAATGTGCTGGAGAACAGCCAGTACAACAAAGATTGGTCATTGTCCCATTACTTTAATTTATTTAACTTGTATATTCAATCGGTGCTTTTTGTGGTTACCCATATCATGTCCATAATTTAATTATTTTTCTCTTGCAGGATTCCACCACTGTATCTGAAGTGCAAGAGTTTTTTAAGAGCCACACTCTTCCATTGGTTGGACACAGAAAACAGAGTAATGATGCCAAACGTTACACCAAGAGGCCCCTGTTTCTCGTGTATTACGGAGTTGACTTTAGCTTTGACTACAGAGTTGGTGGGTTTCATTTTTAACATTGTTGAAGTAGCTATTGCATATTGCATAAGCTGACTATTCACTTATTCTATTACTAAATTACATTTGTATTCCAGCTACTCAATTTTGGAGGAACAAGGTTTTGGAAGTGGCCAAGGATTTCCCAGAATATACGTTTGCAATTGCTGATGAGGAAGACTATGCCGATGAGCTGAAAAGCCTGGGTCTAAGTGAGAGTGGGGAGGAGGTGAATGTTGGGATTCTTGGAGAAGGAGGCCAGAAGTTTGCCATGGAACCTGATGAGTTCGACTCTGATGTGCTAAGGGAGTTTGTCATGGCCTTCAAAAAAGGTTAGTCCTATTTAATTTGGCCTAAAATGTTTTTCTCATTTCTCTAGTGCAATGACCCCAATGAGCAAAACTTTATGTTCATCTGTAAAAAGAGAAAAAATATCATGAAAACTATAAACACATTTTCATTGTTTTCACACAGATTTCGGTTGCATTTAACACTTTTCCAAAAGACTGCACTTTAGGAGATGTGTATTTTATGAAGTAAATGTCTTGTGTTCACATGAAAAACAATTCCATTAAAAATGATAAACTTAATTATCAATAATCAATTGAACACACTCATCACAGGTCAAACATTAGTTGATTTAAATAATTCAATCAGCAAACATTGCTTTAGCACAAATAAAAGCACAGATTGAGTTTACTGTGTTGCAAGAGTCAAAGAGTGAAAGTAGGAGTAAAAATGAGAGGAGGAAGAGGACGGGGAAGAAAAATGATGGCAAAAGTCTCAGATGAGATCCGGGTGATCGGTATACTAAATAATAATAATTTGGAACCACTGGCTACTGCACAAAAGTTGTATACTGAAATGTAAAAGCATACTAATGCCTAAATATTTTCATAAGTGTCTTTCATTTATCACACCAGTGTGTAACTGCCATTTAGATAGTCCATTCATTTGCTGGCTTTGGTGTATGAATTGATTGCAAAATGTAATTTTGATGGGTGAAAACATAGTTTTGATTGCAGTGTTACATTTCACAATTTCAACACATAGTTGACTGTTTTGTATTTTGTTTATATCATTTTAGGTTTAGTTTCAAGAAATGGGTGTCAAAATGTGTGGGGAAAAATGCAATATCTTCCTTGGAGTCACATTATGAATTGATTTGTGCACCCTTGAATTTTATCTAAACTTTCATGATGTAGTAAAGGCATGGGATTTGTGACATTTAGCAAAACTGCGTTTCCTTTAAGTATTACGCAAAAAAATTCAGGCAATGTTTCAAGGACATAGTGTACTGGGATGTTACACATGCTAAATGGTTTATTAATAATTTGTAGATTGGGTTAAGAGTTAATCAGATCTTTGTTTGTGTGTGTTGTCCTTTCTACAGGAAAATTAAAGCCAATAATCAAATCCCAGCCCATCCCCAAGAGCAACAAAGGTCCAGTTAAGGTGGTAGTCGGTAAAAACTTTGAGGAGGTTGTCATGGATATAAAGAAGGATGTCCTTATAGAGTTCTATGCCCCATGGTGTGGGCACTGTAAGAAGTTGGAGCCTGAATACCTGGCTCTTGCAAAAAAGTACAAGCATGAGAAAAATCTTGTCATTGCCAAGATGGATGCCACAGAAAATGATGTTCCTCATGAAAGTTACAAAGTAAATGGTTTCCCCACCATATACTTTGCACCCAGCAACAGCAAGCAGAATCCTATCAAATTTGAAGGTGGAGAACGAAATATGGAGGTCTTCAGCACATTTTTGGAAAAACATGCAACAACATTGTCACAAAAGAGAGATGAACTTTAATCTCTGCAAATGACTGGAAACTTTCAAGGGGAAAAACAGTGCAGTAAAAAAGGAGTTTCTTATGAGCTGGTGCAATTTTTACAGATGGATGTCTCCATTGGATTCTGTTAGCCTACATAGTATTTCTGAAACCAAGAAACTCCACTTTTCCAAAGCATGCACTGTATACCAGCTGTTAAGTATTTTCTTAAACCTTTTTAAAATAAAAATATAAAACCCTTTTTGTTTGTCTGGAAAATGGGTGGTAAATGGAAATTAAATTACTAGTTGCAATTGGTGCTACGTTTGGTGAATTTTAACACACTGTTCTGTATTCAGAATGCTGAACATTGTACAGGGGTATTGATCTGTTTAAACGGCTGGTTTCAGAGTAAACATATTCAATTTAATCCTCATTTCCCAAACAGTTATGATTGGTAAAGCTAAAGTAATTTGATAAATCCGGTACCTCAGGCCATCCACATACACAGACCTATGAATGTACAGTCCAAAAATATGGTGATATCTGGTGAATCACATTCATTTTTTTCAGTCATGGTGAGAATTATTCGGTTATCAAGTGTAAACCTGTGCTTACAAAAACAGTTGATACTAACAGACTAGACAGTTTTCTTATACCTGCACAAAGGATGCAACTGAACTCACCGACTAATCAAAAACACCTGTGAACCAATTTGTCCCAAACATTATGGTGCCCTGAAATTGGGTTTAAAGGATTAAATAAAGGCTGAGAATGTGTACTTTAACCAATTTTTCATTTTTCATTATAGCATTGTAGCAATGAAGTCGCGTAATTATGACTGTAGGATGTATTTGGTAAGGACAATTTACCGAAAAATAACGCATCCTACAAACTATCCTAGTCGTTAAAACGACAAAAGGCCAGTCAAAGTCAGCAGTGGTAGAGGGGAGAGAAGAAACAAGGATTTCTGTAACTGACTGAAGCAATCAATTGTGATTACCCACTACTTTCGGACCGACCGACAACGTAAGGAACCCATGCTCTATATATACGCCGGATGTTGCCAGCTTGTTCACATTATGGTTAGTTTTCATGAATATAACCATTATATGTTAACATATTTGAATACTCATGGAGATAATATTTAAAGTAGATAAGTTCCATATCGATGCTTATATTTGCACTATCAGAGTATTAAGTTAACAACACTGGGACTCGAAAAGCATGCTGGGAAATTAGTTTGTTTACCATAATTTCCATCAGGGTCGACATCGGAGTTGGCGTTTGGTGCAAGTGTAGTTCCAACATATTATTTCATGAAATGAAATTATTTCTCGGTCATAGGTTCAATTGCCACACAGCTTTTAATGACGAAATTACGATAAAACATTTTTTATGAGTAATTAAAACATAGATAACTAAATTTTAACTTAAATCCTTTTAAGCTTCCGCAATTCTGCAAAAATAACAAAAGACTAGTCAAATTGTGTAGTGAGCGGGAGGGGGAAACAAACAGGGAATTAAGTTAACTGACTGTGAGAAATATCAATTGCATAAACCCACTACAATCGGACCAGTCGGTAAGGCAGAATGTACTCAGATCTATTTAAAGAACTGACAAGACATGTGTTTCTCACTTACGGTTATTTACACGGTTGAATTCAAATATCTGTTAAAATACGATAACAATTATAATAAGTCCTATCAACGTTCTCGTTTGTGTTTGTAATTCACTCTTAGCTAGGTTTACGTTCATATTTCATGTACATATACTACAGGTGCATGATGGGAAATAACAGGACAATTGGTCGTGTTACAGCAAGGCTACAGCTTTCGTGAACAATGTCACTGGGACAATCCCAGCACGTTATGACCATACCGATGGATGCGCATTTATACAAATATAGGGTACGCTACGCACCTCGCATACACCGTGCATAACGCTTTTTCTTTGACATGACCTGATGCTAATTAAGCGACATTTTAGCGTGTACAAAAAAACTGATTAGTTTCACCGACCAACTATTCTCCGATTACAACAGTTTTAACATCCTTAAAATGTTACCAGCAACAATACAACCAAGTATGCCATGAAAAAAATGCATAAATAAAATAAAATAATAATAATAATAAGCTATACCCCTATTGACCGCTAAGCGGCGGTGGGAATGCATTTGTTCTCGCAAAAACAGCATTACATTTATTTCACTTTAGCTATTTAGAATAATTTTATCGTTTTATTTTCTGAGAATGAACTTCAATGAATGTGTGTATTACTGAATAAAGGTGTATTATTTTTATCCGATCCTGAATAGAAAAATATATAAAATATTGTTTATTCCCATGGGTATCGAGTTTCCTCGAAAAATGTCCACACTAAAGCTCATGCTAAAACTGCTTGAATGTACTATTCTTTTTTGACATTTAAAAACTTACTAAGTTGAATATGAAGTAGCCTCATAACTTCGTATAATTTGTTTCGTTAAAAAAAAAAGTCACCAGGCAATGCAGATAAACAAGCGGAGTAAGGTTAATATGACTAAAAGCAAAATAACAAATGAAAGTTTAACACTGAATTTCAAATATAAACTAATGCAATTTATGATGAGTTAAATAAGAAACGCTAAGATAAAAGTAATAAAACACGTTAGTTCAGTCTCAACCTGTAAACATGTTGGAAATGTTGATACTGACATTTTTTGCTTGGACTTCGTTGTACGTCGCTCTGGATAAGAGCGTCTGCTAAAAAATGCCTTGTAATGTAACGTAATGTAATGACTGGACTGGGGTTTTCGTGGCTCGACTGAATCCACTTTAACTTCAATTGTCAAATGTTTTGAGCTTCGAGCAAACAACCTTCGAACGATTTCATCCGTTCACTGTACTTTAATGCTGGGGTTTTCAAACTTTTCTGATCCAGTGACCCCACCCAGGCCCAGAGGCACCCTCCGCAGTTAGAGTTATATATTTTTTTATATACATATCTAACTTTTTAGTTAAGTATTTTCCCAATCTGTATGCATCTGAAGTTTGCACAGGGATCCCGTTACCTTTCAGGAACCAATATTGGAAATCCACGGTTTAGCGTACTGCGTTGTTCAAATAAAATGTGATAAATGCAAAGACTGCGAATGAAAATAGTTAGCTAGTAGATTAACAAATCTAGTTCAAAAGCCCTGAATGGTCAGTCAATCCCTCCTCCCAAGCCTCCTTACTATACAGGAAGTGAAAGCAAACATGGACATCTGTAAAATTAACTATTTCAACCTTCCACTTAAATACTCAACTTTTAGTTCAGCTACAAATTATACACAGCTATTGTAAATTACAAGTGAATTCATCAGAGTCGGACTTAAGAAGAAAAAAAAAAAAAGACTGATATTAAAACAATTTGGTTACCAGCTAGATTAGCTAGCAAGTTAGCTCGGTATTCATACGGATTTCGATTCGTGCATCAAACGAACAATAGCATGGGATCGTACGACTGTCCTACCCGAGGAAATTGGTTGGTACATATCCTTAAAATAGCACAAACAAAAATTAACTGCCTATTTTGAAGACAGCAGATAACATTTTGGTAGCTACTCAGCTAGCTGTCCAAGAACAAAGAGAACTTCTCCACATGTCTCCGACTCTTGGGCCTCCAACGCGGAGCTGCTGTTGATTGGACGGCTCCCCGGCAGAATGCAACCTCTCAAATGAGTTTACATTCACAAGCCTGAATGTGGGCCTCTGTGATTGGGCTATGTGTTTGGCGCTCGTTGGGTCTGCAATCTCTCCGAAGTAGGAGGCGGATATTGGGTGAGGTAAAGCGAGATAGTAGGAGCGAAAATAGTTGCTGAAGCGGAAATATTGAGAAATATCATACATTTTGGATTGAGCAAAATACATACATATTTATTTTTAGTATACATATGTTATAGAGCTCAACGCTATATATATTTTAAGGTGAGATCTAGTGGCTGGCTAAGTAGCTCACGCCCGGCTTTGTACTAGGAACTGAGTTCGCCGGTATTGTAATTGCAGACGCGCGGAGAGGTGAAAAGCCCCCCGCCCTCATCCACTAATCCCGGGCTGCGGGAGGCTCGTTGACTGACTGATTGATGCCAATTAATTCCAGTGGATGTGGCCAGAACTCTCTTACAGGTAAGACTGAAAATGTTTGTATCTGACCTTTCGTTCACATGCCTTGCTTTATGATCTGTCAACAGTAGTTGACATACCGATACCCGGCAAATAGCTAACGTTACATCACTATCCAAAGCTAACATAAGCTTACTAGCTAACAAAATCCATTATTTGCTTTTTTAGCTAGCTCGTCATAGAATGTGTCGCGGAGAGGTTTGAGATGGTAGCTACTAGGAGTATAACATCTGTTTGCTGGATACTTGGGACGTCAAAGACTTTAAGCTGTAACTAGCTAACGTTACCTGCCTTTCATTAGACATGGCTAGTTAACCTTAATAAGGGGAACATCGACAGTTTCTGGTAGGCTAACGTTCTTTAGCCTAGCTAGCTAGTGAAACTCACTTAGTCAATGCTAAATAGTAAGGGGTAGCTAACGTACAACAGACTTGGCAATGTCAGCCAACTGTCATTTTTTCAGGATCAGTTAGCTAGACTAGTTCAGTTAGCTAACATACTAGCCCACAGCTACTCTTTCACCACCCAACTTCTACCTAATTTGGCTAATGTTAGTATGTTTCCAACCTATTAATGTTGAAAATGTTTCTTGCACACGGAAACGTAAAAATGGCTGACAGCCAGTTTTCTTTTCTTTTTTTTGAAAGAAAACAAACGTTTAACATTTCCAATAAGTTAAGCTCGCTATATATTGCTTGCTGACAGGCTAACGTTAACTAGCTATCCAGATTAGCAAGCTATAGTTTTATAAACAGTCATCTTTTGCTCGCAAATACCCACATTCGTACTGCTGACAGACTTGTTGATTCTCCATGCAGTTAGCGCTAGTTACACTTTGTTGAACTTCCTACAGCAATCTCGGCGGTGAAACATTATTATTTGTTAAATTTTGACCTGTGGGATAATAGATACGTGTCTAGTTTGATTTAAAAAACAAAAACAAACATATTATCAGTAGCTCCAGTTGACAATACATTACACTTTATTATATTTATTAGTCTTAATTGCTATAAAATATAATGGCTCAGGTCAAGTGGGATGAATTTGGTGTGCGTGACTTTATTACGCCATATTCCATTAGCATTACGATATTGCCCCTTCAGGTATTGCTTTCGAATGGTATGCACAAAACACACAATGGAAGCTGAATTGTGTAATTCCAGTTCGTCATTTAGTTGTCGAGATAAACCAAAGAGAATGGGATTCTGCAACAAGGTGATTCTGATGTTATACAATATTCAGATAATTTTGAATGAATCATAACTTAATGGCGAGAGAGTTCAACAACAGGTGAGAATATGCGCAATGCCAGAGTATTTAGTGGAGACTTTAAATGTAATATGTAAACTGATTTCGTGGTACTCCTGAGTGGTTTTGCTGTTAGCATGTTGTATGTATCACAGTGCAGTACTGGCTTTTGAGGTTTCCTTTTGGTCAGGTGTTATGTGCAAGCAGTTCATTTTTATTATTAATCTGGATGTCACAAAAAGACCCACAACTGATTGTAGAACCTACTTGTATTTTGGATGTCATGGTACCGTTGCTGTTTCATTTGTATGATGGATATTAAGTTCCAGGGTTATAACATGGAAGCGGGAAATTAAGCTTTTTATCTGTAAATGCTCATAACAAAAAAGAAGTAATCCCCCATGCATCAAAAACCAATACCAAATGCCAATGATATGTAGTTCAGTTTCAAGAACAAATGTAAATGCATAATTTATGTGTAAATTATCATGAAAGTTATTGATTCTCTGTAAGTAAAAACCCCCGAAAAAAACAAAACAATTCCTTGCATTCATGTAGTGCTTTTCTCATACTAAAAACGCTTTACTGTGATGAGGGGGGAAACATGCCTCAACCAACACATGTAGCACCCAGCTGGGTGAAGCAACGGCAGCCATTTTGCACCTGAATGCTCACCACACATCAGCTGAGGTGGAGAGAGACAAAACCGTTTCATAGCCAATTAAATCAAGTACTGTTAAACTTGGGAGCAGTTACACCTGGAGGTTCACCAAGCTCCCCACAGTTGGTACGTAACAACACATGCTCTATGCACTTGGTAAATAGCATTTACGGATAAAAAGCTCCCCCCCCCCCCCCCCCCCCCGTTTCCTTGTTATAACTGCTTGCACATAGCACCTGACCAACAAGGAAAACTCAAGAGCCAGTTCTACACGTCAATATACATGTGATACATACAACATGCTAACAGCAAGACCACTCAGGAGTGCCAAGAAATCTCTGCAGATCTACTGCCTTTTTTTGCCCGTATCCTAGCGGATGATAAGCGCATCTTGTCTGGGTTCTCAGTGCTTATGCTTACAATAGAGTTGATGTAGTTCTAATACATATCCTATTTGCATCTACTTATGTAGCTTTATATTTTCACCTCACAAAGTGGTTGCGCTAGCAGATGCAGTGATAGATGTTCGCCTTTCTTCATCTGTTGTATGTGATGATGCATTGATCCAGTGGTTATCCTGATCACTATTACCATTTTGCCTGTTTAATTATTTCCACAATGCAAAAAACAGCATGCTCAAGGAGTGCACTCAATAAAAGCTTTAGGTAGTTACAGTAAAGGCCTATGACCTTTCAAAGCTGGCAAACCCCCTGCCTTCCACTCTGCATATATCCTGTAAACATGTAAACAGTTCAGACGTGCTTCCTCTTACTAACACACCATATTGACTGCCCTAATGTAACCTTTGTTTTTCAGATCAATTGGACTAAATGCTTATTTCAAGGATAATTAAAACAGTTTTTTTTTAAGAACCGGCTTTTCAAGTTTAGTTTCATTTTTTAAAATAGCTGTAAATCAACTGTGTAATTGTTTACTAAGCATTACTATGTGTGGGAAGGAGATGGTAGTTATTAGTTTGTTAGTTATTACTGTCTTCCTTTTCCCATTCATCTTCTCATCCAACTTGCATTCCTTTAGATGTCACAAAGATAAATGAAACCTCTTTTAAATGAGTCGGTGTGTTATCGGTTAGCACACTTTTTCTGTCTTCTGCGCTGCTGTAGATCTAATGCAGCACTGATGAAATGACAGGAAATTATTGGCCCTGGGGCCAAAACACTACATATGTTTGTATACATAATATATGATACAATGTGTCACTGCAGATACTTCTGTTTGCGTATATGCATACAGAAGTATCTCAAACCTTTTCTTTTTGAAATGTAGGTGCTTTATTTAATCAGCTAAAATTTGCTTATTGCAGTGGAAAGCATATTGGATATAAACAGTGGTGTAATCATATTCTGCCTGGTATTGTGAATATAATGAATATGTGTATATATATTTTTAAGAATCGGTGGGTGTTGTTAATTTGGATTATTCTAAATTACTACCTTCTGTTTCAATGTTGGGATTGTGAATGGAGAACGCTTGGGATTCAGTGGTAGCGCACAAGCTGTAAGATGGCATTCTAATGTGAACAGGAAGGCTGTACCTACTTGTCGTCTTCTATTTATTTAATTTGCTTGACACTCAAGGGCACACACAAACACGCATAAAAAGTATGTTCAATCCAAACATTGTTTGCTTTCCTGGTATTTATAAGCAAAGCAGGGGGATGATTTCCAGAATTATTGGATAATGCTTAGAAAAATACAGGTTTCCTGTAAGATTATATGGTTCTATAGTCTTGGAGAAGACCGTTAAGCCACACAATTTGAAATGTCCATGTAGAATGCATTGTGGTGAAACAAAGAGGAAACATAATGGAGGCCAGGCCTTTTCTGATTTCTACCGATGCAGTAGTTTGCGACAGTGTCCTTTGCAACTAGTTGATGCCTTTGTTTGAGAAATACTGGCTGACAGCTATTACGCGGCTTAAGTTGAGCTCCAGAATAACGAGCATTGTGCCATTTAAACTGTGAAAACAGGTCTGTTTATTCCCTTCGATGTGATGCAACTCTTGAGAAACATTTCCAAGGAGCTACATCATAATGCTGCCAACCCCGAGGTGTCCGATTCCATTTTATCTGAATACCAATATTCCTGAAAGACAGCCTTGGAATGCTGCATACTGCCGAAAAGTCAACCTTAATAAAGAATTGGTGTTTTTTAAAATACTATGGGTAGAATGTGAATAGCAGTTTAATGGGGAGTGTGGCTGCTCGGCTATGAAAAGTTTTTCTTTGTTCTTGGTCCAGCATGTCTTTGTTGAAATACAGAAAGCTGCACTCCAGAAATATGAAACGTATGTCATATGTGCTCATAATTTAACATCTCTGACACATGAGATTTGGAAATCAGTTTTGGACTATCTTGAGACCATTACCCATTCAACCTGATCTGGAAAATAAGACATTAATACATAGTTACAAATGCAAGGCTGTTAAAATTCATGTAAACACACTCACACTTCCACTATGGTGTAGAATATGCTGCTATTTATTAGTATTTTTTATTTATCTCCCTGCAAATGATGCAAGTGACTTCAGTATGGTATTTTGTGAACCTAGATTAAGTGTTGTGAAAACATTCTTTGTCTGAAGTTACATTTATCATGCCTTCCAAGTGTATCCAACAATATAAAGGGCTGAAATTAATGTACATTTTTACTTCTTTTAAAAGAATTTCATATGTGCTTAAGTGCATAAGTGCTTAACTGAACAGCATTGGATGTTTTATGTAAAGAAAAAGGTCATTTGAATCTATTCCCTGTTTTACATAATCCTTCATCTAAAAAGTGTGCTTGGTTGGTGTATTGTTTTTTTTCTTTCTGGGAGCTTGTATTGAAAACTGATCAAAGGTTAACAAAGGTTACTTCTGTGCATGTTGTCAGTGTGGAACTAATACATATCCCATTTTCTTTTGCTTATGTCTCTTTATATTTTCAAACCACACATTATTAAATATATTTAATCGTTAAAAGATAAGACCAGAGCCAGAAATGGTTTGCTCTTCCTTCTCGGGAGAAATGTTAAGCTCAGCTCAGTAGATAAAGGCCTGTGTACTGTAGCTGCATAATTGTTTCTGAAATTAAAATGAAAACATGGCTGCTTTATTTGCCTGTTTGTTCCATTCAGATATTTGATGTAAATGAACAGGAGAGGAGAAGCGAGACTCAAAGTTGCATCACGCTTATATAATGGTTCAGTATAGCATCTGCTAATCCTGCCATCACAGAATCTGTGGCAAAATATGAGAGTCGACAGCTCAACAGTCAAACTGTGAAAGTGAGGTGGCACTTGTGGCGTTTCATTTACGTTTGTCTTGTTTGGAAAGTTTCAGAAATCAAAGCTGACGTGAGTCAGTCCGTGAGAAGGGTGTGCGTGTGGGCAGCTCCTGGAGGGCCGGCTCAGTTCTGCGTGAGTGATTAGTCAACGGAGGAGTGATGAGCTGGCTTGTGCACTCTGAGCCCACACTGGGAAGTGACTCTTGGGACTTGGCCTTACAGAGGTGCTGGTGTGGGCATCAGGTACACTTCTCCTCCTCTGAGTCATCTGCCTAGTGTGGTGCCCACAAGCGTTCCAGATTGAGCTATGCAAATTTTTGTTCTCAATCACACACAAAAAAAGTTTATATTAAATAAAAGAAAGAAATCTGCAGTACAATTGTAAAGTTCATATCAGTCGTAGGGAAGTGTATTGTGGCCTTTCATCACCTGCGGTTGCACTAGGGTTTAAAATGAGGTAGCATACAATGGGGGAAATAAGTATTCAACATTTTGTCCAGTAAATGTATTTCCAATGAGCCTATTCAAGTGAAATTTGCACCAGACTTTGGTATTAACTCAAGAAATCCAGACAAAAAATCTAAACATTAAAGTCCAAATGTAAATAAAGTTATGTGTGATAAAGTGGAATGAAACAGGAAAAAAGTATTGAACACACTAAGAAAAAGCAGTACACCACATCAAGGAAAGGCAAGGAACTAGCTGAAAACCATAACTAATTAGGAGGCGACTCTACCTCCAATCTGTGCTAATTAATGTCAGCTGGGTTAGAATATATTGATGGGCTATAAAAGGTTTTTTTTTTTTTTTTTTTTTTTTTTTTTTGTTACCAAGGTGCCACACAGGAAACATCTAATGATGGGTAAAAGTCTCCACTACTGAAAAAAAAGACATGTTGAAGCTTGTTCAAAGTTTGCCAAACAACATTTGGACAAACCAGTGAACTACTGGGAGCATGTACTCTGGTCAGATGAGAACTTGAACTTTTTCGAGTGAAGTTTGGAGATGGAAGTATAATGGTGTGGGGCTGTTTCTTTTCTCGTGGTACTGGCAGACTTCATATCATTGAAGGAACAATGAATTGAGCCATGTAC
The DNA here is from genome assembly GCF_963514075.1 of Conger conger. NCBI lineage: Eukaryota > Metazoa > Chordata > Actinopteri > Anguilliformes > Congridae > Conger > Conger conger. The sequence continues at coordinate 60,197,135 of NC_083763.1, forward strand.
AGATAGATTCTTGAGATGAACCTGCTACCATCCACCAGGATGCTGAGGATGAGACGTGGGTGGACCTTCCAGCAGGACAACGATCCAAAGCATACAGCAAAGGAAACTCGCAATTGGTTTCAGAGAAAGAAAATCAACTTTTTGGAATGGCCCAGTCAATCACCTGACATTTGTGGAAGCATCTGAAGATCCAGATTCACAAGAGGGCCCCCCGCAATCTTAAAGATTTAAAGACAATCTGTGTAGAGGAATGGGCCAAAATCACACCTGAATACAGCGGGCGATTAGTTACTTCATACAGAAAGCGCATTGAAGCTGTCATTACAAACAAAGGCTTCTCCATTAAGTATTTAATTAATTTCAGTTAAAGCCCATCAATATATTCTAACCCAGCTGACATTAATTAGCACAGATTGGAGGTAGAGTCGCCTCCTAATTAGTTATGGTTTTCAGCTAGTTCCTTGCCTTTCCTTGATGTGGTGTACTGCTTTTTCTTAGTGTGTTCAATACTTTTTTCCTATGTCATTCCACTTTATTACACATAACTTTATTTACATATGGACTTTAATGTTTAGATTTTTTGTCTGGATTTCTTGAGTTAATACCAAAGTCTGGTGCACATTTCACTTGAATGGCCTCATTGGAAATACATTTATTGGACAAAATGTTGATGTGTTCAAATACTTATTTCCCCCATTGTACATGAAAATCCCTTTGTCATCATTACCGTGTGGAAAGGCAAAGAACTGTCAACATGGACACCAATCAGGTAATGGATATAGAAATACATAAATATACCACTTAAGTGATGTTGGGGCAATAATAACATTTTAACAACTGCAAACTCGCCAGGAAAATGTCCTCCTCTACAGTGAGGGTGGTTAAAAAAAGAATCCAAGGATCACAGCTCAAGAACTGCGGAGTTGAGTTGCATCTAGGGGTCACCAAGTTAAAATGAACCATAAAACACCACCTCCACAACAGGCTGTTTAGAAGGGTTGAACGAAGAAAGCTCTTACTGAGAAAAATCAACAAATTCAAGCTTGTGCACAACCAGATACTATGATCAGATAAGGTCAAAACACACATTGGTTATTTTTTGCCATCAAAAGCATGATGCATACAAGGAAAAGCTGTCAAATATGGTGGTGAATCATTGATGCTTTGCAGCTGTTTTGTTGTCTGGTCCAGGGTTCTTCTTGCGATTGATGGCTTAATGAATTCCCCTCCTGGGGAAAACCATCCCCTCCTGGGTTTTCTTCTCCAGAACTAGCAACACCATCTTTATTTGGTCTGTGTAGCAGTTGTGAGTTTTTCATGCTAGATGGTTTTGATAGCTCAATCCTTTATAGTTGGCTCTGTGTCTGTAAGTTGGCTTTGAATACTGTGCCTGATCCTATTGTTTGGATTGATTGCACCCAGACACCATTGTCAGCCATGATTAGCACCTTCCGATCAAGTGACATCCATTTGAAATTTTTATCATTAAGCATTAAGATTGGGAGTTTATTTCTAACAGTGGTGTCAAGTCTGACTTATCCTAACATCCAAATTACCCATGCGAACCATCGTCTTCAGGATGGCCCGTCAACACAACCTTTCCTATAGTCCTTTGCACTGTAGTCTGAATTCAATTAAAGTTTGGTGTTCTAGAGGAAAGAACAGTGGGGGAGATGTAATATTGTGGGAGTAGAGTTTTTTATTTTATTTTATTTTTTTAGATAATGCAATTGCATAGAAAATTCATATAAAGTTGTATCTTGTGTGTAAAAGGTCATCAGTTATAGAAGTTAAAGTTTACAAGAACTGAGAGTCTCTGGTCATTATGGTTTTGTCTGTTGGAAACCCTGGAAAGTGCCTAACCCAGTGCCGTAGGAGAAATCGGTACACGACCCGGCACATGTGGACCTAAACAAAACCAAAGAAATCCATTCCCTTCTGTAGCTAGTTATTCTTGCTTCTCATTGTTCATGCATGGATGAGCCTCATGTGGAGCAAGTGAATAAACCGGAATTTAAGACAGTGATGCATGTACACACACACACACACACACACACACAGGCAATACTGTTGAACAAGTGAACAATACCATTTCTGTCCTAGTCGTTCAACTTAAATATCGTATGTGTCCCATTTGTCATAGCTAATTATTTTTGAGACTGACAATGGTTGTCTTCCAGGGCAGTTTGAGAGATGATTGGTTGTTTTCCTTGTATCCAGCGTTGCTTTGCTGGATAATCTTACGCTGCCTGGTGCTCAGTTACTGTTGACAAACTGAATATCTGCCTGCTTTCAAACATACAGGTGAAACATTAGATGGATTTCCAAGAATAACCTGATTATTTTTTCCAGGACTTACTGCCGGGCCAGGCTTTCACACACAGGCATGCATGTACATTCTCTCACACTGAATGTGGTTTTAAAATGGCTGCTTGTCTTAAGGTGTTACCCGGTGTTACATTGTATTGACACATCCGTTGAAACTGAAAGAATAAAGCTAGAGTTAGTTGGAATGAAGCCATGGTCATTTGAGTGCAAGGCCAGTTCTTTGGCTGCGGGTTGCGGGTTGCAGTTTGGGTTTAGGTGAGGTCTAATGCAGTGGTTGAGAGGTGAGCTCTGTGCTGATGCTGTTTGGTAGTGCTGTGAGCTCTATGCTGATGCTGTTTGGTAGTGCTGTGAGCTCTGAGCTGCATTGTGCTTGTGCTCCCTCCTCACACGGACTAGCATGTGTGTGATTGAAGTCCTGCTTTCCCCGCAGGGCGACCATGGGCTTGACAGGGAAGAAATCAGAGAAAGGCCCAGTGTGCTGGAGGAGGAGGGTGAAATCAGAATACATGCGACTCCGGCAGCTGAAGAGGTTCCGGAGAGCGGACGAGGTGAAGGTAAGGAGCGGGGCTGTCCCGTGGTGACTCTGAGACATTAACACTTTCTATATACAGCCAGCTCTGGCCCCTGCTGCTCAGCCAACAGCCTGTAGATCAGTGCACACACTGGGGTTACATGCCAATTCATTCATTTGTCAGGCCGGATCGAGGCTGTCCAATGAGACCAGTGTATTGGACAAGTCGAAAATGCATTACAAAAATTGTTACTTTGGTGCTGTGCTCTAAATGAACTGCAGGATTTAAGTGTTTTACTTATCCATATTTTCAAGAGCAGGCTACATTTTTGAAAAGGCGAGCGTTGCTGGGCTGAATGGCCTGTTATCACCATTATGTTATGTTTGTTATTTTATGGAATTCTTTTAAAACGTGTACCTAACCTGTACCTGTAATTATCAATGGCAAAAAGTGCAATTTCATTATGAACTGAAAAATGTCTTAAGTCTGTCGGTCTGGTGCTGAATTGAAAAATGAATGATTTAATATTTGAGAAATGGATTTTAAATCAGGGTTATAAAATCGTATCTCCACCCAGGGGTGGAGCTGGGTGAGTTGAGATTGCAGTTGTGGACTGGTGGGGTAGGACCCAGACTCATTAAAATATGAACATTACTACACTTTTTAACAAAAAAATGACATTCAAATAATAGTTGGAAATTTGACAGTTGGATACTGACAGAGGTTTCTTTGACTTGCTTTATTAATTTTCTCCTCCATCGACCTTCTCCACTTCGACCCGTTTCAGCAGGTTCTCCGACAAAGAAATGTAAGACTTGGCTCTGTCTGCTTACCACCATTATTGCTGGCCCTTTGACTCTTTTGTGGCTTCTGGACAATAGCTAGCAAATATTTGTGTTTGTTAATTTGAGAGGAAAGGGTTTTATCATTTAAATGGCCTTGGTTGTTGCATGAATATTTGATTGGGAAAGTAGTTCTAAAGAGAACAAAAAGTCCTAAAGTTTGTAATTGCTTTCAGAAAAAGGTTATTTTGTAGCCGTTTTATTCCATTTCCAATAATCCTTGAATGCAGTAGGGATTTTAAAAGTAGTCTCAACTCACTTCATCTAATGTGATAAGAAATATTGGTCATATTAATCTCTTAAATGTTAGATTACTGTACAGGAATGGCTGGGAAGGTTCCCAGAAGAATCTAATTATATTTCAGTCATTTCAATCTTTGTTTCATTCATTTTGGGATACTAGTGATGTGAAATAGATGGGATGTCCTAGATGTCTCTCGTTCATTTGTTGTTAGAATTATTAAATGGCTTGTGATATGTTCTGTAATTTAATTTGAACTGTGAGTAAGGTGCTTGGATTTTCTCTATTAAAGGGACCGAAATATAATGAGAACCTCCCTTGCAGTTTGAATGTCTTGATAAATTTAATGTGTGCAAATTAAGTGCTCCCTCCTGCCTTGTCTTCCTGCTGCCGCAGAGCATGTTTAATACCAACCGGCAGAAGATTGTGGAGCGCACGGATATCCTGAATCAGGAGTGGAAGCGCCGGCGGATACAGCCCGTGCACATCATGACATCTGTAAGCTCCTTGCGTGGGACCAGAGAGGTCAGCACTCACAGCTTCTATTCCAGGTTATCCGAATCCCCCTATGGGACAGCCAGTCCACCTGCCCCCAGGCCAACATATACACACACACACACACACACAGTCTCAAAAACACAGGTGCACACACACACACACACATACAGTCTCAAAAACACAGACCAACATCCACACACACACACACACACACACACAGGTGCGCTTGTGGATCTCTGGTCAGAGATGCCATCAAGTGCATTCATAAATGATTGGAACTAAAAACGCAGGATGTTTCTGAAAATTCTTCTTCAAAAAGGTAAAATTGTAGTGTTGAATCTTTTTTCCTTCACTGAATGAAAGAACCAGTTAACCAGTAAATAAAGCACTTCACCATTTAGCAGACACTCTTATCCAAAATAACTAACAGTGCAAACGCATACAAGTGCCAAGATCAGGGAGTGAAGTAATTCCCTGAGAGACACAGCTCTATTACTGTTGTCTATGAAGGACGAAATGTGTGTGTTTATGCATTTTTTGGTTCTAATGGCTTTATGTGTGTTATAGCAGATTCCTATTTTCTCAATGACTGTTATTTGAGTCTCACTCATAACTGAGTATGGGCTGTGTTGTGTGTTCTTAAGCCTCTATGATCAATCCTGTAAAATTAAATGCGTCAGATTTATCTGTAAAGGGCGAAATATTTTAACAGCCTCCTCATTTAATATTATTCCATGTTTCTTAGCGTATCAAAACCCATTGTTGCAAGAGTATAGAGCTATTTTTATAGACTACCATCTTGTTGGTTTATGCATTTGACTTCTCATAATTGTACATAGAAAAAGTGCAAAAGAAACTTGAAATTCTGATGGGGAAGATGCGTGTCCGAAATCCAATGATGGTGCTATGTCAATTGTAGTGTACTAGCAGCATAATTCTCTTGGAATAGACCTTAAAGCTTGTAGCATTCTCATCCCAGTGCCCCCAGTGTAATGTAGTGGGTAAATCATCAGTGCTGTATGCTTGCTGTGGTGGAGGCTGAACACCTGCACCCACTGTTTATCCCCAGATGAAATTCTTTTCTGATAAGTCTGGTCTATTCAGTTTGTGGTTTAAGATAAGTGTCTAGCAGCTGCACTGAGAAGACGTCTGCCAGCCGGGTTGTAGGAGAAAAACGTGGGATTTTCACCTCTTATTTACAGCTGTAGACGTGTGAAAATGTAATGTGAAGAAGCCCCATATCACTGGTGGCAGTAATGGACGTGGTGGCTCTTCGTATCTCCCTGCAGTGCTCTGTGGACAGCGGCTTCTCAGAGTTCCCCAAGCAAGTCATTCCTCTGAAGACTCTGAACGCTGTGGCGTCTGTACCCGTCATGTACTCATGGTCACCCCTCCAGCAGAACTTCATGGTAAACTTAAACAGTCTGCTCAACGCTGTCTTCCCCATCTTTTTTATGGAGTAACAAGCTGTAAATGTAGGCCCACCCAATCATCTGCAGAATAGCACATCTCTGTCCCATGTGTAAAGATATGCTTAATGTACAAAAGTAGCTTCCATTGTATCTAGCTTTAACCCCAGTACAAGTATTATTCAAATCTGGTAACATTATACACAAGTTAATGTGGTTTTGTTTATAATTACAATTCTTTCCTCTTGAAGGTGGAAGATGAGACTGTTTTGCACAACATCCCCTATATGGGAGATGAAATCCTGGATCAGGATGGCACCTTCATTGAGGAACTCATTAAGAACTATGATGGCAAAGTCCATGGAGACAGAGGTGGGGATCTGTAAGGTGTCTCCTAAAGTAAAGCATGTTGTTTTCTGTCATTGGCCTGTCAGCATACCTTAAATGGTTTTGTGAGAAAATAACACGAGGAAGGTCTGGAGCCCACAGTGTTTTTAAGACTGTCATATAATATACTTATACTTCTCGTAGGGTTTGCCTCTTTCTAGAGCACTGAGATTTTTTTTCCTGTGAGATTATGATGAAAAATGCCCTTTTAAAATATGTTCAACCTGCACTGAGCAATTCATTATTCCCAGCATATAGATGCATAAGTGTGACTGTGTCCTGTTTTTTCCTGCTGTAGAATGTGGCTTCATAAACGATGAGATCTTTGTGGAGCTGGTCAATGCACTCAATCAGTACAGCGACAACGAGGATGATGAAGAAGAGGAGGATCAGAACGAGTACAAGCTGGATAAGATGGACCTATGCGACGGCAAGGATGACCACGACGACCCCAGGAAGGACCATCTGCTCAACTCCGAGAGTACGAGGCTTCTGGCTGTTCCACACACACAAGTTCATTAACTTGTTTTGCTGATGTCCCCTGGGATATGTCAGTGTAAAGTGCTTTTTCCGTCTTTAAGGCATATGCACACACATACCCCTACTTTGGGTTGACTCGGGATGTCGGCTCCTGCCTGGAGATATTTGCCATGGTCTTATGAACTCCATTTATTTATTTTTCCACACTTGCCAGTTAATCGTATTGCTGTTTGGCCTGTATTATTCAGTTACACAGAAATGGTGTCTTCACATTTGTAAAAAAAAAAAACGTGTGGATGAGGTGGAGCTTAATTGTGCTGATGCTTTCCTCATGGTTGCACTGCTCCTCAACCTGCAGAGGTTAGTCAAACAACAGGGAGGCACAGCTTGTATTAGCTATTATGTACTGGTGTATTATTGAACAATAAGTATGTTCACCTATTGCGCCATTTTGTTGCTATAGTCAAATTTCATTATACTTTGGAGGTGCAGTATGATTACTAATGCTCAGAACAACAGGATTACTTTTCTTCCAAACTTCAATGCTGGTAAAGGTTCTGATTGGCTGATGCATTTTAAAGTTCATGAACTTGTTTTGCTGATGTCCCCTGGGATATGTCAGTGTAAAGTGCTTTTTCCATCAGATCTCACTTCATTGATTGTGGCTTCATGTGCATCCTGTTTTGCTTCAACTTGTGGTAATTTGTTGGTGCATTAACAACTCTCTCTTTCTTACAGGTAGAGGAAGTGAAAACTCTAAAAAGTTTCCTGCAGACAAGATATTTGAGGCCATATCTTCCATGTTTCCAGACAAAGGGTCAACAGAAGAGCTCAAAGAAAAGTAATAGTTATAATCTATATTCTTGCTGCTTTCCTGCATTTTCAAGGCTCCCACGGTGTCATAGGATCAATAGTACTTTGTAAGCTCCAGTGATAGCGTCTCGGGCATCGATTAAGTGTACAGCCATGATTTATCATCCGCAGGTGAAATTGTAATTGGGTTAATCACATTTGTATTATTAATGATGTGGGTAGTCTCATCGGTGACTTCCGATGGAGTTGTCTACTTTTTTTTTGGAAACCATTACTCTGCTCATTGATCCACCATCCTCAATGCTGTCAAGTTCTGCTTTTGAAACATTATCACCATTTAACCAACAAAAACGTGGCGCCCTTGCCTATCATGTATTTGTGCAGACATCGTTTCTCCTGGAGGTAGTGCTGGTGGGTTGGATGGGCTGAGAGCTGGGCATCTGTGATTTCAGGTACAAAGAGCTGACGGAGCAGCAGCTCCCCGGGGCTCTGCCCCCAGAATGCACCCCCAACATCGACGGACCAAACGCCAAGTCAGTGCAGCGGGAGCAGAGCCTGCACTCCTTCCACACGCTCTTCTGCCGACGCTGCTTCAAGTACGACTGCTTCCTGCACCGTGAGTCCCCCGCCTCCATCTCAGGTTAAACCGCGTTCTTTCTTCCATTTAGACTCAATACACTGCGCCCAGTGTACAGTGTCCTCCATAATGTTTGGGGATGTGTAGATGTATGCATATGTGTACAATGTATGTTGGGGTTGTGAATAGAAAGTGCTGTAAATGTTACATGGTGAAAGAAAAATTTATAGAAATACCCTTCAATAAAAGCTGAGAATCTGCACTTTAACCACATGTGAATTGTTTGATTTCAAAGCAAAACATTGGGGAGTAGAGGCAAATGAAGAATATTCGTCCCAAACATTTTGGAGGGTGCTGTATAAAGGTGGTTTTGTGCTTAATCATTGTGTTGTGAAACACTGTAATTTTGAAGTTGTCCTTTTGTTTTTGTGCCTTTAGCCTTCCACGCAACTCCAAACACGTATAAGCGCAAGAACATGGAGAACCTGGTCGACAGCAAACCCTGTGGCATGGACTGCTACATGTACCTGGTGCAGGCAAGTGTCCCATGCGAGGTTAGAGTCCCAGAGTGTGTAACATTCACACTGAAAATGCCTTGCATTTCAAAGGAACCTTCATTTTTAAGTTCAGGCTTTGCATTTTGTCATACACCAGCAAAACTTTGAGATGTGTAGAGACCATACTAAAATAAATAAATTGTTAAGATGTATGGGGTATGTTATACGAGTATCCACTTAGTACAAGGGCCTAAAGCTCTGCTCACACTATTGTAGTGTATTTTGGGATACAGTACTCTTCAAACCCTGGTTAAAACTGGCTGGCTTTGAACAAATGTTACTGTAGCATTTCAGTGGCAGCACGGCAGTTGAGGCGTCAGTAATGGGTCTCTCCCTTGCTGGAGTCAGTCCCGTTGCACACCCAGACTCAGACTGACTGCCTGTGCTGTCCCCCTCCTCCTGCAGGACGGCATGGTGAGGGAGTACCCAGCAGGCCTGGTGGCAGAGAGGCCCAAGACCCCGTCCAAGCGGCCGGTGGGGCGCCGCAGGGGGAGGCTCCCCAACAGCAGCAGCAGGCCCAGCACCCCCACCGTCAACGCCGAGACCAAGGACACGGACAGCGACCGGGAGGCCGGGGGCGACGCAGGGGGGGACTGCAACGACAAGGACGACGACGACGACGACAAGAAGGACGAGACCACCAGCTCCTCAGGTGAGCCTGCCGCAGGGCTCCAGACACTTCAGCAGCCATTACCTCTGCCCGTTTAGCCATAAAGAGTGCATTTAGTTTGTAATAAATTAGTAATGTGTTAATGCCTTGATTTGATAATTTCTGAAATAATGATTTAATGAGTTTGAGGGAAGTAAAGGCAGAGTACAGTTGGTAGTGCTGACGTGCCTCCCTCGCTCCTCGCTGACAGAGGCCAACTCGCGCTGCCAGACCCCGGTGAAGCTGAAGCTGAGCTCGGAGCCCCCGGAGAACGTGGACTGGAGCGGGGCCGAGGCCTCCCTCTTCAGGGTGCTCATCGGCACGTACTACGACAACTTCTGCGCCATCGCCCGCCTCATAGGCACCAAGACCTGCAGACAGGTAGGGCTGAGGAGGCCCTCTGCCACGTTTTTAACTCTGTTAGGACGTACGTTTAACAAAGGGCACAGAAATGTAAGCAGTCTTCAAATGCTGTTTGTATTATTATTATAAAAAATAAAAATAAAAAATATTATATTATGTTATTCATGTAATTAATGGCGGCCTGGACCATTATGTGAATTAAGCTAGCCACTGGCTGGCTATATGCTGTTCTTTCACACACTCCCTGTCGATGAACAGAAAAGTGACGTGTACTAGCCTGGTCCTCTCCTCATTGTCCTGTCCTCCCTTCATTTCCAAGGCTGTTGAGCGTAGTATTCACTGGTTAGTGTTCATTTAATTGACCCATGTTCTCTTTCTCCCTGACACCCTCAGGTGTATGAATTCCGGGTAAAAGAGTCCAGTATTATCGCTCGTGCCCCTGCAGAAGATGTAGATACTCCACCAAGAAAGAAGAGGAAGAAACACAGGTAAGGACCATACAACAGACTCGCTCTCCATGTTTTAAATGTAGTGTGGCGTTTTTTCCCCTGCTGATGTACTGAAGCCGTTCATTATAGAAATCTTCTTTTATTTTACCTACCGTTGTAGGTTGTGGGCCACGCATTGCAGGAAGATCCAGCTCAAGAAAGGTATTCATTTTAATTTACCTAAATTGAAAACATGCATTTGTTGAATTAAAGTGTTCATTTACTCAGGCCCAGTGAGATAATATGACCTTGTTAAATATGCTGTCACTAAAGTAGTTCTATGATGTAACATTCTTAGATGGCTCCTCCAATCACGTGTACAACTACCAGCCATGTGACCATCCTCGCCAGCCGTGTGACAGCTCCTGCCCCTGTGTCACCGCCCAGAACTTCTGTGAGAAGTTCTGCCAATGCAGCTCTGAGTGTGAGTACACAAAATGGCTGAAGAGGCCATGAACTACATTTCCCATGTGCCCTGGATTTCAGTTTCTGGTGAAGAGAGAGTATCAGTGATACCGGTCACAGTCAGTAAGGGGTTGACTGGAAAGATAAGTGGCTTAGATATCATTCACTCATGTCTTGCGGACACAGCGCTCGTCTTATTCAGAGCTCAGGTATTTCTCTTGGTCACACCTGCTGTGCAAAGGCCATAAATCATAAATCACTTTCTACTCTGCCTTGAGCCTGTTCCTCTGCTCAGTCCACTGGAACATTTTTCAATCTTCCCTCTGAAGATTAAATTCTCATCTCAAGAATACTTTGAAATCCCTTGAAGACAAAGTAAACAGCACAGTTTGGCTTGGGCCAGCATTAAAACAGGAAATCTGCTTGCTAGCTCTGCCAGACAGCAAAAGTAAATCCAATCCTCAAAAAACAGAATGGAGCTTTGTCGTGCTTTTTCCTCAAAGATTGCTTTTTACTTTTTTTTTTGACTTGAACACTGTTTATGTAGCTAATCCCATTAAAGGCTCACTGAACTGAATTGGGGATGAAAGATCTACGGACTTCAATCTTGGAGCTTGTGGGGACTAATGATGACAATTATGTAGATTTAAGAGGGCCTCTGTGCTCAAAATCCATGAAAGCGAGCTAACTGATTAGTATACATATTTATCCATTTTTTTCCATGTACCCCCCCAATATTGAATCCCAAATCACGTATATATATCCGCACTCATTATCGCAACCTACACTATATTTGTGAGAGCACATGCCTGCATGCTGTCTAGTGAATTATGAAAATGTATCTTGCTTGTTATCGTAGTACAAGTTCACACAGACATGATCCAGAGGAAGAAACTTAATGTGCAGCTTATCAGGCAGAACTGCAGGCACCCGATTGGCCAGTGGGGTTTGCTAGTGAGCAGCAGTGAGACGAATGGAGAACCTCCCATCCCTGGCCAATTGAGCGTCACCCTCCAGGGCTGCCGTACACACTGGCACTGTCCACATTGCATACCAGACCATGGGGCTCGTCCTATGTGCTATAACACAATAGGCCACCCATCAGTCTAAATAACTGGGAACTGGTTTTTAAATACCTTTTATTAGCTTGTCAGTTGTGCAATTAGGTTTTTTTCTTTGTTATGCGTGGGCACTCACTGATAATCTCATAATTGATACTGGAGATCACTGAAACCCAGAAAACTGTATCCGTGGAACACTTTCTACCCTGCTCAGGGCACACACAAACACTCCCACTCATACACACACACACACACACACTATGTTGTGTTCCCTTATGGACATGCGATAAGCCTAGCTGCAGGGTTGAACAGTGTGAATCCGGCCCCCCAGGTCAGAACCGCTTCCCCGGCTGCCGCTGCAAGGCGCAGTGCAACACCAAGCAGTGCCCGTGCTACCTGGCCGTGCGGGAGTGCGACCCCGACCTCTGCCTGACCTGCGGAGCCGCCGAGCACTGGGACAGCAAGAACGTCTCCTGCAAGAACTGCAGCATCCAGCGCGGGGCCAAGAAGGTGAGCCCCAGACCGCACCCCGGGAGGGCGTACAGAACCGCTGCTGATGCGCATTGCACTTCCTTACCCTGGTGCCTGTGTACTCTTCTGGGTTATTTGTTTATTGCGCTAAAGGATTAAAGTTTTTTAATTACATTTTAATCAATTAAATTAAATTTAATTGAGTAGTCTTGATTTTGAAAATGGTGGCGGCATGGATGGTGCAGTGGTTAGCACTGCCGCCTCACAGCAAGGAGGTCCTGGGTTCGAATCCCCGTCGGCCAGGGCCTCTCTGTGCGGAGTTTGCATGTTCTCCCCGTGTCTGCGTGGGTTTCCTCCGGGTACTCCGGTTTCCTCCCACAGTCCAAAGACATGCAGGTTAGGCTGATTGGAGAGTCTAAATTGCCCATGGGTATGAGTGTGTGAGTGAATGGTGTGTGTGCCCTGCGATGGACTGGCGACCTGTCCAGGGTGTATTCCTGCCTTTCGCCCAATGTATGCTGGGATAGGCTCCAGCCCCCCTGCGACCCTGATCAGGATAAGCGGGTTCAGATAATGAATGGATGGATGGATGGATGGATGGACTTTAAAAATGGTATGAGCCATAGCGTAAAATGGCTCATACCATAGAGTAAAACAACTTTAGTTTAAAAGTTACAGAATAAGTTGCCCTACTCAAATGGTTCAAGGCATCCGGTTCCCTCAAACCATTGGAGTAAACTGAGCTTTGCTGTTGAACAGTGCATGATACCGTAAAGCGGTGTGTCTGATGTAATCGATGCTCATGTTGACGTATCGGCCCTGCTCGACGGGTAATCTCTCTCTCAGCACTTACTGCTGGCTCCGTCTGATGTTGCCGGCTGGGGCATTTTCATCAAAGAGCCCGTGCAGAAGAACGAGTTCATCTCCGAGTACTGCGGTGAGGTGAGTCTCTCCCTCTGCCTGGCCGTTTGAGGGCCTGACTGGTTTCATGGTTTCACCTGGGAGGACCACGCGTGACAATGCGGCTCTGTTTGTGCAGATCATCTCGCAGGACGAGGCCGACCGCAGAGGGAAGGTGTATGATAAGTACATGTGCAGCTTCCTGTTCAACTTGAACAACGGTGAGTGTTCAGTGCACTCTGCTGCCCCCACCTCTGGCTGGGCTGCTGGGGGTTCCTGTGTCTCCTAAACCTGCTTTTCCTCCTCTCCAGACTTTGTCGTTGACGCAACAAGGAAAGGCAACAAGATCCGCTTTGCCAACCACTCCGTTAACCCCAACTGCTATGCAAAAGGTGAGGAGAAGTGAGCTATACTAGTGTAGTGGTTAAGGTACATGACTGGGACACGCAAGGTTGATGGTTATATCCCTGGTGTAGCTATAATAAGATCCGCACAGCCGTTGGGCCCTTCACCCTGCATTTCTCCAGGGGAGGATCGTCTCCTGCTTAGTCTAATCAACTCTACGTCGCTCTGGATAAGAGCGTCTGCCAAAATGCCATTAATGTAAATGTAATTTAATGATTATGATAATGGAAGTGGCAATATACTGTAAGAATGTGGAAGAATGTTCTATGAGTATAAATGATGAGAAATGGCAATCATTCCAGCATTGTGTGGGGCAAGCTGTTATTGATGGAATGTTGGGAAAATATTTGTTCGTTTTTTTAGAGCACATTTACATTCAGTTTAAGGACAACTTTTTTCTAGAGTGGTTAAAGTTAACCTGATGTTGTAATCACTTTTGTGCTGAAATGTGATTTTCAGTTACCCTCCCTGTCTGTTGAATATGACTTGCTGAATGCATCTTGCTTACTTTCCCTGTCTTAGTAATGATGGTTAATGGAGATCACAGAATAGGTATTTTCGCCAAGAGGGCAATACAAACTGGCGAGGAGCTATTCTTTGACTACAGGTAAGCAATGCTTAACCCTTCCAGTCTGTGTATTGGCTGTTCTGTATGTTCTGGTATAACGGGTGTAAATTACATCTGACATTAGCATGTCTGATTGACAAACGGAGTTATCAAACCAGTGTCAGTGAAACTCCTATTATAGTGCATGGATATGTGTTAAATGTATACCTTATGATTGTAGGCTAAAAGCCACTTCGCATTGAGGCATTTTATTTTTAGAAGAGCTATTTGATGAAAATGGCTGTAACTGGAGACTGAGATTGCCTTGGGGCACACTGTGAAGGGCCTCTTTACTCACGTTTCCCGGCTCCTGTGCAGGTACAGCCAAGCAGACGCCCTGAAGTACGTCGGCATCGAAAGAGAAATGGAGATGCCATGAAGCCATATACCTCCTCTTCAACAAAATGCCTTATACTCTTCAGGAATTTTTACAATCATGCATTTTTATGATGTTTGAGCTTTGAGCACCAGAGCCCAACTATTCTGCATCATTTATAACAGTGATTTCAGAAATCAAATTTTTACTTACTTTTTTTCACACGGAAATGCCTGTTTTTTTATCCGTCAAATCTTGTCTGCTAGTCATGGAACAAATGAAAACAAACTTCAGTACTTGAACATTCATTCTTGTGTTTACAGTAACTTAGGGTTGAAATAAATCCATCTTCAAACTGGTAAGACTTATTTTTAAGGACCATGCGTTGAGCCACCGGATAGGTGGGTTATATATGTGCTGATGGGGTGCTTTAAGACTACTGCCTGTTTTTATTACATTTATCGCACAAATATACTACAGGAGACTGCAAAAATTCAAACTGGTCGTGCTAAACGTGCGATAGATGCACAGACCACATGAAGACTGCCATGCATAACTTGTGTATTGTATCACTTTACAAATTGGTCTGTATCAATGTGAAAACCAAAGTCATTAATGTTCATATGTTAGCCTGCGTGTCATCTCACAAGTGAAATAGTATTTGCCTTTAGTGCTTCTGCACACCATTTAGCTGTAAGAGTAACAGAATGTAGAAATGTGAAGTATATCTACTGTGGGGGTGCCTTAACTAAATGTTAACTTGCTCCAAAAAAGAAAAAAAAAGAAAAGAAAATCACATTAGCAGATACAGATGGAAGTACCAGCGTGTTTTGTCATTGGGTGAGGACAGGGGAGGGGGGAAATATGTCACGCTTAAATATACTCTGTGTTCCAGTGTTGTCAAGGTCATTAACATAGCAGCTAACGGGGACACTGGTACACCTGAGGTATGTGAGGAAAATGAGCATAGAAACTACCCAGGCCTTTCACCACAATTGCATCATTGTTTTAAGGTGGCCAGTGTTTCATCGTATTAAAGTAATGGTCAGTCTCCAAATCCAGAGAAATCATATTGACCTGAAATTATGTTCCTAAACTTAAACCTTGAAACAAATTTGGAACTGTCCCTATTTATTTCTTGTGGATTATGTAAACTAGTTTTGCATTTTTAATTTATTGAAAACTTGGGCTCGGAATGATACAAAATGGTTTGGCAATACCAGGTAATAAAGGGTTGTGTTTCTCTAGGGTTTTTGTGTAACAGTTAACTGATTTAACTTGAGTTGAAACGGGAGTAATTTAACTTTTGCCAGGATGTGTCCTTTTATATTTAAATGAATGACCAGAACAGACTTGTCCTTGTTTTATTCCTTCCTGTTTTACTGGAGGGTTTATGTGACCAGTCCACCTCTGTTGCTGCCTCTGAATATAAGGTGCTGAATTTCAATGTTTTCAGGAAATACTGTTGAATAAAATGAATGAACATTGAAAAAGAAAGTCTCCATGAGCTGCTGAATTCCTGTGGTTCCTGTGCCATAAAAAGTCCTGTGTATTGCAAGTAGCAGTCAGTTCAAATGAAGAAATTCTCATCATTGTGAATAAAATATTTCAGGATGTAGACACCCACAACTTTCTCAATAAATAGACTCTAGACAAGGTTTAAAAAAGCCACAAACAACACACTGATGGTTTTAGAATTCCCTTGGCTACAGTAAGGGATTCAATGTCATCTGCCTGACAGGTAGTTTCAATTTTAGTCACATTCATAGCAACAAATTCCCTTCCCACTCATGAGCTCACAATGACGACTGATGCTGACATTTCATACAAGAAAGGTGCTGCATTTTCACACCCTACATTTAATGCTTTGTGAAGCCATAATGTATTTTTGGTTTGAGCACTGTTGACACCCATGTTGCCACCCACTGCTGCCTAGTCTGGCTCAAGCACCATGCCCAGCTGTCCTCATGTTAGCTGTCAAATCAGTGTCTTGTGAAAGGATCCAGTCTCTTACAAGGCCTACAGAAACCTTTAATTTTTATTTATCACACATTTAAAAAATGAACCACACTATACAAATGGTTTTCTTGTAGCAGTTAACAATGCAGATTACACAGTTCTAAGGGCCCATTCCGACACTATTACGCTCTCTGAAAGTGCTGCCGAAATCGCATTCATAAATTAGTTTTTTTTTTTTTTTTTTTTTTTTTTTCCTTTTTTAAAATGTTTTTTCTTAAATTCCAACAGCCACTCGTTGCAGTGGTCTCGATAGCCATTTCATTATTTAACTTTTTATTTTATTTTTGCTTAAATGCAGATAGGCAGTAGCATGCAACCCCTCCCCCCGACAAGAGGTGGTTTCCGACTGGGTTTGTAATATTTACTTTGCTAGGTACGGGTAGAGGTCTCGTGTCCATATTTACATATCAAAACTGTGTGATCCTGAGCAGTTCGGATGCGAATTTAGGACACTGGCTGGCAGCTTTCCCAGTCTCAAGAGTTTTAAAGGGAGGTCCAGTCTGCGGCCGCTAGCCGCTAGCCACCCGGGAGATTCTGAATGCCTTCTCTTCTTTTGTCCTTTCCCGTTCCGTGCTCACGTTTCTAACGTCGGCCGAATGTCAAAAGGAATCAAGTTTATTACTCAGACACTTTGCAGAAGAAAGAAAAAAAAAAGGAGGGGGAAAAAATAAAATAAACATTTAAGCCAAGTAGCTGTAAGTATCCTTCTCCCCGTCAACACGCTCCAGGTATTCCTTCTCGATCAGGATGTCGATGCATTTCTTGGGGGAGGGAGGAAATGCAAAAACAGAGATAACAAATAAATGTTTTGTTTTCTTGGAAATTAACAATATTCACACTGCCACCAATTTCTCAAGTACGCCACAGTGCTCGTTCTCGAGTTGTGTGCACCCTAAAATCCAATACATATTACTTTTACAATTACTTCCCAATCTCTGAGGAAATAATAGCTTGCACCATGCTAATAAAGTTGTGTAGTGAGGCGTAATTGTATTGTCCGTATAATTAGCATACAGCTAGATGTCAGGTGCAGGGAGACTCACTTTGATGACAGGAACCCTGGGTTTAAAGCGAGAGGACAGCTGGTTCAGGACCTCTGCCAGGAGCTGCTGGTGTTTGAGGACTTTCCTCATCTTCATGATTCTGACGATGGCGGCCTGTACAACAAACACAGGCCAATTCACAATCCCGTCTGTGAGTGTGAGTGAGTGAGTGAGTGAGTGAGTGAGTGAGTGAGTGAGTGTGTGTGTGTGAGTGTGTGAGTGTGTCTGTGTGTGAGTGTGAGTACGAGTGAGAGAGAGTGCGAGTGAGTGAGAGTGCGAGTGAGTGAGTGAGTGAGAGTGCGAGTGAGTGAGTGAGTGAGAGTGAGAGTGTGAGTGAGTGAGTGAGAGTGCGAGTGAGTGAGTGAGTGAGAGTGCGAGTGAGTGAGTGCGAGTGGGTGACTGTGTGAGAGAGCGAGTGAGAGAGAGTGAGAGAGAGTGAGAGAGTGCGAGTGAGTGAGAGAGTGCGAGTGAGAGAGAGTGCGAGTGAGTGAGAGAGAGTGCGAGTGAGTGAGAGAGTGCGAGTGAGTGAGAGAGAGTGCGAGTGAGTGAGAGAGAGTGCGAGTGAGTGAGAGAGAGTGCGAGTGAGTGAGAGAGAGTGCGAGTGAGTGAGAGAGAGTGCGAGTGAGTGAGAGAGAGTGCGAGTGAGTGAGAGAGTGCGAGTGAGAGAGTGCGAGTGAGAGAGTGCGAGTGAGTGAGTGTGCGAGTGAGAGAGTACGAGTGAGTGAGAGAGTGTGAGAGAGTGCGAGTACGAGTGAGTGAGTGAGTGAGTACGAGTGAGAGTGAGTACGAGTGAGAGAGTGCGAGTGAGAGAGTGCGAGTGAGAGAGTGCGAGTGAGAGAGTGCGAGTGAGAGAGTGCGAGTGAGAGAGTGCGAGTGAGAGAGTGCGAGTGAGTGAGAGTGCGAGTGAGTGAGAGAGTGCGAGTGAGAGAGTGCGAGTGAGAGAGTGCGAGTGAGAGAGTGCGAGTGAGAGAGTGCGAGTGAGTGAGAGTGCGAGTGAGAGAGTGCGAGTGAGAGAGTGCGAGTGAGTGAGAGTGCGAGTGAGTGAGAGTGCGAGTGAGTGAGAGTGCGAGAGTGAGTGAGTGAGGACCCTGTCTGTACCTGGATCAGTAATTTGCGGTCCTCCTCTATGTTCTTGTGTGTAGTCTCCTGCTCCTGCTTCTGCTCGGTCTTCATTGGCACGTTGATGTTGACTCGCAGCTTCTTACTGCACACAGGAGCACAGAGCTCATCTTCACACGGCCATCACTGGGCACATGGACCTCAGCAAGCATGTATTCATTCCCATTTATAGGCTGCAGCATGCTAGCATACATACACAAACAGTAAGGAAGCACTCACTTCTTATAGCCCAGGAAAAGCTTTATTAAGGTGTCAGGCTTGAACTCCACCTCATCCACATTAGCATTTTCATCCTCCAGGACCTGCATATCAACAGCACAGCGTTAAATTAACAATCTACAATCAACAACTAGACCTGGCAATAAATGTGATTTTAAACTGATTTAGTTCTTGCCATTATTTAATATGGTGTCTAAATTTCACAACACCAGTTCTGCACAGTAAACATGATCTAATTTACTTCAATCACTAGCTCCTCGTTTAGAAGTTACAGCACTGTTAAGACCCTGCACCATAGCACTCTGTGAAAAATGTACTATTGTTCCTTTCCTTTGTTAAAAGTACCAGCAGTACCCATTTTCACAAAGAAAAACAAAGACTAACACCCAAGTGGCCTCTTGTGGATAAAGTGAGAATTGCACTTCGAACACTGCCACACAATCTCAGAACAGTATTTTACATTATTACATTACATTATTGGCATTTGGCAGACGCTCTTATCCAGAGCGACGTACAGTTGATTAGACTAAGCAGGAGACAATCCTCCCCTGGAGCAATGCAGGGTTAAGGGCCTTGCTCAAGGGCCAAACGGCTGTGCGGATCTTATTGTGACTACACCGGGATTAGAACCACCGACCTTGGGTGTCCCGGTCCTTTTACCTTAACCACTACGCTACAGGCCGCCCTATTTGCACTTACCAGTAATTTTGACTTTAACAAGATTTGCAAAACCTGCACCAATATGTCCTGTAAAAACAAAAAGAGAAGCAAAGTCACAAAGTGTAATGTGCCTGTAGGCATGGAGATCAGGAAAAAAAAACGAAAAAAAAAAAACTAATCCTTTCAAACAGCACAGATTGTATTAATGGCAGGTGGCCTGGTGGCCGCATTATCATACTGTAGCAGTGTATCGGCAACACGCTGCGATCCTGCCCCTCTCTCCTTTCACCAACAGCATTCCACATTCAAATTCTGCCTCAAAGTGATTTCACTGTCGGGGCTGATCTCCAGCAGATGTCCTGAGTCTGAGCAGGACTGTCCCTTCCCTCCCTCCCTCTGCCTCTCAGAGGTTGAATAGGGGCCCTTGCGCTCACGATTTTGATCTGCGTGCTGTCGGTCAGCTGCTGGACGGTGTACATGTCCTCGGTGTTGAACTGCAGGAGGATGGCCATCTGGAATGTGGAAGCCTTGGGGAGGGTAGGGGGATAAGCAGGGGATTGTGATCAGGCCTTTATTCAGCAGAGGACACACTGGCTATTCAGCCCACATAATGAGCGGGTGCAGAAACCCCAGACACCGGGCTCCACTCAGTCCTGTGTCACTGCTAGTGCACAACCTTTCACTCCCCCACCGCCCCCTTATTTAAGGCCACTGAATGCAGTGTTCACCACCAGTAACAAGTCATTGGACTGTACCAAAATGTTTTAACATTGTGTTCATTCAGTAGCAGTTGATAAATAAAAAGGCCCTTCTTTAAAAGTAAAGCAGCACACGTACACATGCATACACAGACACAGGTAGTCATGTAAATGCACGCTGGTGTTGGCTTGCTGGAGGCTGTGCAGGCTCACCTGCAGGGTGTATCTGTTCTTGAAGCAGTTGGTGACCAGCTCCCCTTTGGACAGGTGGTAGAGCCAGGTGAGCTTGCGGCCGCTGTGTCTGCTGGCGTAGAAGGCTGTGAATCTTTGGTAACTCCTCTCCAGCTGCAGGACAAAAAGCGGAGATGGGAGGTCAAAGTGTCAACTGTCACTCAATCACCTCATCAAAGTAAACGGGACCTAAAGGTTAGTGTCAACCGTTAGGCAACCAGCTCATCAAGGTAGACGGGACCACAGGTCACAGTGTCAACCGTTACGCAACCACCTCATCAATGTAAAAAGGACCACAGAAGAGTGTTAACAGTTACTCGAACAACTCAAGGTAAACAAGAGGACTACCTACGGGCCCAAAACAGCTGTTGGATGGGCAGAGAGGATGAGGTTGGTGTGAGGAGGGGTGTCTCACCTCGGATGGTAGAGCAAACGTGCAGGACTGCTGGAAGGGCCACGATCCTGAACTGAGGACCTGGATGCTGAAGTCCACTGCAACACACACATTTCAGCTTCAGTACTTATGGTCTGGCAGTACTGTGCGGATTCACTGTGCAAGCGTCAATCTGGCATACAAATATCATTTCATGGAAGCTATATACTGACTGAAGAGATACAGCAGGTGAGATATATGTTTGAGGACATTTTGAAAGGGGAAGTGATGTTGAATGTTGGACCCCCTCGAAAACGAGATGGCTCATCTCTAGGGGTTATCCATTAATACATTTGAATTTGAATTTGAATGGCATTAAAAACACCTGACTGGCCAGGTCTCATTGACCTTTGCTACTGTAGATGATGGCATGCAGTGTCATCATTGTTTCTTTGTGAGTCACGTATGCACTCCAAACCTTTCAACATAAGCCATTAGCGATGGAGTAAGACCTGTTGCGCAAGATATGCTTGTTAACTTGCATTTCATACATACATGTTGTATCAATGTCATACACAAGCAAAGGCAGTTCCCAGGAGCTCAGGAACACAACGTCCTACTCTTTTCAGCCACATCGCCCTCAAACGATCCATCCGTCAAGCAGTGGCTCCTCACCTTTTTATTATGACGGAACAGTCAAGTAACCGATGGAAATGCTCCATTAAGACAGACACGGGACGCACTTACAGTCCAGAGGCTCAGAGTTGGAGAGGTGCTTTTTGAATTGCTCGTTCAAGTCTTTGCTGACGCCGATGTCCTGGAACATGCGCTGCAGTTTGGACGTGTACTCGAACCCGCACGCTTGCTGAGGAGGGAGGGAGGAGAGAGGACGCATTCTGAGCTCCGTACAGATGGCGGTAGCCAAACCAGCAAACAATGGTTCTGAAAACAATCTGAAAACAGGACCAACAAATCTTCCTGGGCCTGGTGATCATTCTCATAGTGGTAACTAGTATAACAAGCGAGTCATGGCAGGAAAAATGCTCAAAAGACAGCAGCACTGTAATCGCCGGAGGCCTCCCACTTAGACTGTTAAACATCTACGCACATCAATTACTCATGACTGAAAGGTGCTGATGTAAAATGACTTGTTTTAGCTGCGCAAAATGTCTGAACAGCGGGGAGACAAAATGCTAATGTGCTCATCCGTGCTCCTGATGAGACGAGACAAATGGCTGCTGCCACTGATCGATGTGCCTTCGCGCTTAAAATGCATAAGCTCTTCATTTTCCGTGTCAGCAAAGCTATTTTAAGCGCAGCGCGTGCAGATCGGACAGATAAATGCTTAATTACACATAAAATTAACTGCAAAGCCCGAGGAGTGAATAACGCTTGTTGAGAGACGGAGTCAAGCGGTCAAGCGTGGACCTTGGGAGGATAATGAAAGCATTCAGTGCGTTTCTGCCCGAACGCTGCCCCTCCTGCTTTAGCGCACAGAGAGCCACAGTGGCGTGGGCCAGGGGCCGGGCCTCGGCTGCAGTCGCCCAGGCTGGGCCGCACCTTCAGCTTGGAGATCATGCTGGCCTCGGCGTCGTCGCTGGCGCTGTTCTGGTGGACCAGCCGCTTGGCCAGCATCTTGGCGTAGAACTTCTGGAACACGTCCTTGTCTTCAATATACTTGAAGACCACCATCTAGCCATGGAGAGGGGGGGGGGGGGGGGGGATGGAGGAGGAGAAGGAGAGGCTTCTGGGAAAGGCTGCTCTAAGGACCGCCCCCACATAGCGCAGACATTGTCTAATGCAGCAAAGCCAGACCTCCCACTCAAACTCACCACTTGGTTGAGGGTGTCCTCCAGCTCAGCTTCTTCTGGGTTCTTGGAGCTGAAAGAGAGGACACATTCCTTAAGCACATTCACACAGGAACAAAAATGCCTTCTCAAAATTAACTACAACTTTTTAGACCTTAGAACTACTGGAACACATCTTCTAAATGAGAAATACACATTTCCCACAAACACAGGCAAGACAGACCTTTATTAATGGGCCAAACAAGCCGATGCAGAGTTGCTGCTTTAGTCAAAGGCGAGTGACTTGCACGCCATACATCAGGACACTGGAATGCACCAGTCAATGGGTTCTATATGTACCCTCTCAACCCTTTTGAGAAGCAAGAGGCAGCACAGCTGCCTTCGACACTTAGGGGTGATGTGGCTGGCCGCAAGCGTTCCCCATGATTGATGAAGTCTGTTTGTCAGGGACAGCCGTTAGCCTTGTCGCATGCTAGGGCCAATGACAAATGCACCGGACTACACCCCTCCATTCCACGAGACTCACCTCTTCTTCAGCAGGGAGTCACAGTATCTGGCCAGCAGCTCTGGCGACTTACTGGAAGACTGCGCCATCTTGGTCACCGCGTTGTTGTTGATGAATCGGCCACAAGCCTGTGGGGGCAGAGGGGGGGTGGGGGGGACAGCCCACATCACACACAGTGCCAGACCACAAACACCCTACACGGAGCAGATCCCGTTGGTAATCTTGTCAACTTACCTTATCTAGTGCGGCCACGAAACCTGCATCGTTGTTAAACGCCGACATAACTAGTGCATTGTATTTCTTGTGCACGTCCAGGATGGTCTGAACGTACATTTTGGGATCCTGCGGGAAGAGAAATGAAGCAGTAGTTAAATGGAGCTTGCATCTACACAGGAAAGGGATGTAGAAACACGCTGGGACATGGGCTGTGTCAGGGGAGGCCGCCTCAGAGCTCCAGTCCTGCAGCTCTGCTGGAGCGAGGCCAGAGGTTGAGCGTTCGGGCGCAGAAAGACAAACCGCCGCAGTCAGAAAGGCAGCTCCAGCCTCACTCCAGGCTGCCAGCAGCCCGCTGCACCACGCGCCCCCCATCTCCGCTCCACACGGCGGAACACTGCTTTCTTCATGCTCGTTTCTGCGACCAGCCAAGCTACTCTCTTACAAATGACCACAATGAAGGCTACTTTCCGGGTCCTTCAAGGCACGTCAATGTTTTGTTTTGACCAGAGACTGCTTAAAGAGGCCTGTGTTTCCCCCAGTGGGGATGCTGAGCTAGAATACCGCCGAGACCACTGCAGCAGTCTGGATCTGGCGCGGGTCCAGCGAGGGCCTGGCGTTCCCGGCCGCTCCCGCCTGGCCCGTGGCCTTAGCGGCACGCGGCTGTTTCTGTCCGGCCCGTTAGCCTGCAGTCGCGCATAGCCAGCTGGAGACGGGGGGCGAGGGCTGAGTTTCATCCGCGGGGGCTCAAGAGCCCAGCCTCTGCCAGGGGCTGCCCACGCCCGCGAGGCACAGGGAGGGGCCCTCCACCGCCTCGCTAGTCTCCATGGAGGAAGACGTGCTAATTACCGCCGCAGGACAACGCGTTCCGGTTTAATTAAAGCATCGCTACAAACCGCCTCAGCTTTGGGACGAAACAGGGGCAATTCCTAAATCAGCTACAACCACCCAGGGAGAAGCCTGGAAGAGCACAATCTAGCACTGAATCTCTGAATACTTAGCATGGCAATAAATGTCACTAAACTCTTCCTCAGTGCACTTTGGTCCACAAGACTGCATGTGGCTTAGCCTCCATTCTGTCTGTTTAATGAACCCCAGGTGTAAACACAAACTGACATCTAAATTAATGCTTAAGCCGGCACATGCATGCTATTTATTCATGGGTGGGAGTGTCTGTAAGTCATTTAAGTCAATTAGAGAAATCATTTCCTTCTCCTCTTCCTGAAATATCAGCCAAACTGTTTAGGCTTGTATTCAACACTCATTAGTGCTGGCCTTCATCAAACAATACAGAACTGTTACTGAGATTTACAATGTGCATGTACCAAAAAAGGTTCAGTAAGTGAAATCCATAGCTCTACATTACATTTATGCCAATTAATGTTGAAAATATCTTTTGCTGAATTAACTCATTTTATTACTATATTAACCTATTAAAATTCATGACAGGCTCAGCCTTTATGCTATTCAGCAGACTGGATATGATGGCTCATAAGTATTCCTGGCCTGTATTTCAGCACTGAGAGATGACAGATCTGCTGTCGAGACAAACTGTAATTAAAACACACTGCTTTGAATAGTATCTGTGAAACACGACCATTCAGAATAACGCAACAGCAAGGCAGGGCTCTACAGCACCCCCATTTTAGGAGCATCTGATCCTGATCCTGATGTGTGCCAACTGCTAACAAGAAAAACTATTTAGGAATAATTTTAGCACATCTACTAACTGGGATATATTGGTGCTCCCACATTTTTTCCATTTCGCAGCACGTGCTCCTTGGAAAGCAAAATGCGTACAACCGCTATAAAAATAAATATACAAATGGCAGGGTAAAACACAAGAAGTCATGGCAACAAAGCCCCACAGGAGCATAGCTGCTGTCGTGTCTGATAGACTGCCTTCCAGAAATTAAATCCTCCCATTCCTTCTGCTATTTTAATTCCCATCAAAGGAGCAAGAAAACAAAAGACTGTTCAGTTAAAGCTAACAGCTAACCATTCTGTTTGTGGCCAGACATTTTATAGTTAACATTACAACAAACTGCCAAGCCTGACTAAGATTTGAGCCTGAAGAAATCTTGTTGCCAGGCAACACTAGTTAATTCTTGCCATGGCGTCTCCATTCGCTACAATGCGAGGACTGAGGCAGTGCCATGGCCCAGGTGGGCCTGGGAAAGCGGGTAAAGCCCTCAGCACTAATGACCAAGCTCTCCCACTTCAGGGGCCAACAACTGCCATTTTCCCATCTTTATACAGGCAAACAAGCCCAATATGCAATCATATACAGACAAAGCAAATGATGTGTGGGTTGGGAAAATCAGATATGACATTAACATATTTTCTCCGTCAAACATGGGGTCATTCTTTTAAATCCACTGAAATGAAAATGTACTCCTTTTTTTAACAAACTTCACAGAATTCATCAATTTAAATATGAACCACACTGACCCCTATTTTGTTCAGGCCCTCGATCACATTCACAATTGGTAGAAACGAGCAAATCCTGCGGTAAAGACTGTATGGCGTGCAGAGGCTCTTGCTGCAGTGCTTACATTGAGAGCAGCTTCCCCACACTTCTCAATGGCTGCCAGTCCCTGGTTGTGAATGTGTGTCTCCAGAAGCTTCTTCAGTTCTCCCAGACCATCTGTGATCCGGGAGACCAGATTGTACATCCGGCCCAGGTCTGCAAAGCGGGGAGACGAGAGCAGTGAGACAGGCCGCGCATAGAAACGTTCACATTTGCTGGAATACGTCAATCTCCAAACAAAGCCAAACGGACAAATAGAGTTTGCAGTACACACTATTCCTGCAAGGTGCCACAGGCGGCCATTTTACATCTAATCGGCTCCTGTTAATTGAGGTAACTGAGATGGTGACTGCCTGACAGGGCTTGTAGAGGCTCCTCTCACCTTCATTCTTGTCAGCGTCCAGCAGGTTCTGGAACTCCGTGTGGAAGATCTCCAGGTGCTTCTCGATGAGGACCTGCTCACACTTGCGCGCCAGCTCGTCCTGTGTGCTCTCATGCAGGTACACCTGCACCCGCCTCTGCTCCTCCAGCAGCCGAGCCTCCGCCTACAGAACGCGCATGCGCGCGCACAGGCACACACAGGCACACACAGGCACACACAGGCACACGTGTAAGTGTGACGTGCTTCCCTCATTCCACTGTTCACACTCTGTCAAGCTTCCATTACAAGAGTTGTGAGAGTTCATAATTACTTGTGCGCTTCTTGACTATCAGAGTAGAATTTCTAATTCTTCACATGCTGAATGATTCATTTCCACCAGAGGAATTACACCGGTGCGAGGCTGCACCATCAGTGTAATTCCTCCAGTGCTGACCATCTAAGCATAGAAACTGTCTCCATTCAGCTCAACAGATTTCTGTAACAACCCACCTTCTTCATGTACTCCGTAACAGGATTTTGCTGCAGGAACTCTGTGCTTTCCCTCGTGTAGAAACGCTCGGTGTCTGCCAAGAACTGAGTCTCAAAGTACTCTTTGTAAACAGATAATGTGGGTCCCTTAGCAAACGCATCATCTTCATTCAGCCCCAGCTCGACTGCGAGAAGAATGTGAGAGAGGGAAACATAAACATCCTGTCACACTTTGGGGCAAAGCCCATGTCTCTTTTACTCCCAATGGCTGTAGTGCTTCAAGTAAGTGCATACACACCAGGCATTTTCAGTATTTTCATGGTTCGGTTAACAGGCAGAACCATAATAGGCTGTACAAGCATGCTCCAATAGGCTGGACTACAGCCAAAACAATAAAATTCAGAATAAGTACATTAACTAGACAGGGGCATGACTTCATTAAAAAACGTAGTCAAAAAATTACTTCTGCATATAGCAGCAGTGTATCACCGAACTGCAAATATTTTGAAGGCATGACACTGACAAGGGGTGATTGCTTGAAAATGGCAATGAAAATGGCAACTCTGAAAATCATTAACAAGATATTCAGCAAAAGGTTACTCACTGCACAATAGATACTGTGACTACAGGACATTGCCTGAAGAACAGCAGGGAACAACATAGGCTACCTATGTCAACGGTTTGCGGTTTTGTTGGTTCTAAGAAATCTGGTCGCTCGTTCGGACGAGTGTAACATTTAAGGCTAGTCTACAATTGTTCAATGACACTAGATTGCATTTTAATTTTACAATTGATTTAGGTATGCAACTCCCAACTATAGTCCGCAATCGCAATATCCTATTGAGTTTTGACGGCGAGGTCCCTTATTTGTGTCCAGACTTGTCGAAATCAACTAGTCAAACACTTGAAGCGTCATTGTTTTACTTAAACTCAATCTCATGCGGTTTTTCTCTTTATTTCGCTTCAAAGGTAATAAAAATACAAGTGACGTTTCTGATTCTAATCAGATCGAAGATGAGCTGCAGTGTTTTCGGCTGTGAGCTTGCAGCACAGATGTTTTAATTTCCTATCCATCAACAGTTACAGTGATTTAGCCTATGTCGCGGTCGTAAGGGAGTTCGGTGGAAAACGTAAGGTTACAGACCGCAAGAAAGTCGGATTTTATTCTATATCTTCGCTGTACTCGGTTCCTTCCCAACCTGCGCTGTAATGCTCTTGCGTGCTGGAATATTATGACTAACTATTACATAGGATCGAGAAAGCTTTATTTATCTTAACAAAATTAAGAGACAACGAGTCCTTAGTAATGGACAATATGCTCTCTTATGGTTGAATCGCCCTTGTGTTTACAGGATCGCTATCGTTTTCTTTCATCTAGAGATTTGTCATGGCGCTTTTGTTGTTTTTATATCACATAGTTGTTTAACCTAAGATTGACGCAACATATTTTACACTTAAGTTTTTAGATTATCCTATTCAAAATGTTGTTTGCCATTGAAATGCCAACCATTTAGCATTGCCTAGTCCGGGCCGCTTTCCAGTCGGTGGTGCCGAATCATATTAATTTGCCTACTCTGAAATTATGTCCCCATTGCTGTAGGCTACCCACAAGTCCAATCAAGATATAAGATATAGAACAGTCTTAAAAACGTTTAAATGTTTTTTTGTAGTTGTGCGTAGCCTACAGAAGTGGGGTCGTATCATTTCACAGTAGCTTAAGATAAGCTATTGCTATAATGCAGGATTTAATGAAAATGTTTTTTTAACGTTAACCAGTGTTCTGTTAACCGTTTAATCGATTAACCACGCCCATCCCTAATATACACACACAGCAGACTCTGCCATCTGGTGAACAGCATTTGAAACATTTTTCCTCAGAGTGTGTACTGTACCATAGCAGAAACAAAGGATTTAGCTGGAGCCAGCATTTCCAAGGTTTAGGTGGAGCTAACCCCTTTCCAGATTTCGCCAGCACTTCCCTGTGATAAGGAAGCGTATGGTAGCGCTCACCGTAGGACTGGACCACGCCGCTGATTAGCCTGGTATTGATGGTCTCCCCATTACGCTCCTTTTCAATCAGCTTCAACACTGCATTTGTCACCTGGGGCACAGGCGGGCAAAAGATCACGCAACTTTCATTGTTTTGACTCAATGTAAAAAGTGAATTTATACAAACATCCTGAACACCCCAAAAAAAAAAAAAAAAAAAACACCCTGCTTTCCCTAACATGAGCAATGATAATTTTGCAACAGAAAAGTGTTGAGGAAAAATGCGTTCCCGTTTCAGTTTCCGCAGTCGTGATTGGATACTCACTTGTTTATTCAAAGGTCTAAATAAGCATTCCCTCCATGTAACCAAGGCCAGCTGAAAAGGAAGAGGAAAGGGAAGAGAGTGATACTTCAGTTTTCACAAGATCTAGAGAACTCAACAGACTGATCGAGTTTGCCTCTCTTACCGAGTAGATTTCGTAGATTCCTTTCCGGCCCTCGTCGCACTCACGCCGAACCCAGTGTCGATTGAGGTAGGCACAGATACCATTTAACACTTTACTGGAGAATCTGTAGTCCTCCCACTGTTGCGTGTAGAACTTTAACACACTCTCGTCCATCAAGTCTTCCCCATCCTGAGGAGACAGTATTAAACACAAGGGTACCGTTTTAACAGGACGGCTCACTGGCAGTAAGAGAAACTGCATAGCTGAAGTACAATCGGTCACAACAAGGTGGACGGTGGGGTACCTGAGAATAAGCCCAAGCAAACATCGAAAACACCCAGTTTGAACTAATCAAACAAACATGATCTTCAATGAAGACCTTGTTCAGTTTCATCAGGTGTTTTTAGTCGAACACCCTTCTCAGGTAAGACCGGATCCCCATGCCGTCAGGCCAGCTCAAGTTGTCAGGGTGGCTAACAGCACAGGGAGCCCAACAAAGAAACAGATTCTGCCCGTCCTCCACAGCTACTGCATATCAAATTCCTCACCAAACATCACAGAGGATTCTCAAAGTCCAACACGGAGGGCTCAGCTACGCCCGTCTTCAGACCAACAACAACGGGCGAAAGCGCATTGCTCAGCTGATTGGGCAACACAGCTCTGAGCAGAATGAGTCCGTGTGTCCCTTGAGAAGAGACTGATACCAGATAGCACATGCAAGGACGAGGGCTCAATGACAGCGGCCATCGAGCAGCACAATGAACAGAAGACCATTCGCCTGGGGCGCCACAGGGAAAGATGCGCTTAGCCCTCCGGGGACGATCACGGGAAACCCTCAGCCGAGAGAACAGGGACTTCCCTCATGTTGGGAAACAACATGTTTCATACCCACTCACTGAATAATACTCGCCCGGCAATGGGTTAATTCTCTTTGAACTTTTATGGAGGGCATATAGTTCAGCAATGGCAAAGCTTAACCACTTAAGTGACAGACTATGAAGAGAAAGGTGAACATTATAAATCTCAACCACAGGAATGGAAGGGAACACATAATGGAGCACTTCCTCTAAACAATCAGATAAGCTTTAGCTTGATGCAGGACTGTTTTTGCAATTGCCTGTATGCCAGAGAATGTTCTTGCATCACACAAAATTGTTTTCCTGTGAAATCTAGTCACAAATTGTGGATAATGAGTGTTTAAGGTTTCTACTTGGAGTCAAACATTACATGGCAAAGCTATACCGGCAAAGTACCGTGCAAACTACAATTTTTCAAAACATACCACAGGAGCAGATAGGATAATGGCTCTGTGTAGGTCCTCGTTACACAAACCGCACACAAACAAACAATTGTGCATCTTTAGTGTATTACATATTCTAGAGGCACACAGCATCCACACCGATTACAAGGTAGGCCCAGCACTGTCCAAAAGCAGCTTGTGAAACACTAGAGTGAAAGATGAGAAAGGGCATTACCTTGAGGAGGTTAGTCAGGTAGTTCTTCAGAAATTCCTTCAGTCGTTTGTAGAGCTCCAGTCCCACAAACTGGGCCCCTCCTGGAGTGGGCGCTTTCTTGGAAGGCTTGGAGGGGGCCGCCCCAGCACCTCGGGCCTGGTTGGACTGATGCACGCTTGTGCAGTAGTTATAAACATGTCTGCGGGATGGGTTAGGGAAGCAATGTGGCACTTTACAGGCAGACGGCAAAAGGCCAAATTACCCACACACCACTAAACGCCATTACAGTGACAACGGAGCAAGGATTGCTCCTTAAACATTAATATAACATGAGAGAACAGTTAAAACATACACAGAAACATGGAAAAAAAGAACACCTTTATTAAGGTGCAATGTGCGTAAGGGAAGCTGAAGCCAGTAGGTAATCACCACCCCCAGTCATTGTTCTGGCAGTGGAATTACTGCAGAAATGAGACTCGTTTACTCAAAACTCACAATAATGAGGGTGCTTCAGGTTTCAGCATGCATGCCTTTGCCAAGAGAATGTTGGAAAAATCAGCACGAAAACCACAAACATCCAGGAGAAGCCAGGAAATAATATTCAGTCTGCTTGCTGCTCATTTAAACAAGCCTGGGACACATTATAAAAATCAATCTTTTCTTCTGCACAAGTTTAACTGCAAACATGTAGCCGAGTCCTAATCTCTGAAGGAATGTGAATTATGATGCAGCCTGAACTTTTCTGAAAGATGGAGATAGGCTTGCGTGACTTCAGGACCTAATTTCAAAGTTGGAGGACGCCACAACGTCCTATAAAACATGGCCCAACACGCATCACCATTAAATTAAAAACAGCTTGACCGTTTGGGTGCATGCCAGCATGAAAGAAAAAAAAAAAAAGAAAACATTTTTTAAAAAATAAATAGCCAACCAGGTCCGAAGCGTGCGTGTGATTTTTCCAGGACGCCTGGTATCGCGGCGAGCAGACTGGAGTGGGGGAAAAAGGCCTACCGTGTCTGCGGCACTCGACCGGGCCCTTTAGATGGGTGCTGCAGTGTCTGAAGAGGGCACTTGGCGCTCAGCCTGCCTTTCATAGAGTCTCTTACAGCCTGGCGCGGCCGGGCAGCGAAATGGCCCGGTCTCTAACGCCTAATGAAGAGTCCTGCAGCCACAGGGAGCGAGCTGGCGGTGTGTCAGGGCCGGCACATCCAGTGTGTCCCCCAGCGAGCCACGCCTCCACACACACACTCACACACTCCTGTGGTTAAAGTTAAGCGTTCAGACAGACACGATAACGTTCACTTTAAGATAATGATGCATATGGCACCCAGCAGAGGACTGCTGGGTACTAGAGAATACATTCACGGCTAATCGCCAAATTCCTCAAACAAGGTACAGACTGTACCCCGAGACAGAATGGCAGCAAATGTTTTTCCATCTTGCTGCATAATACCGTACCCACCCCTGTGCTCAACAATATATCAAATAAGTGTACAAATATGCTCTGAAACCAATGTTGTACCATTCGTTTCAAGGCACTGCAATGCACATGCATGAACTACAGATGAAAAAATAATTATTTTGCAGTTCTTTGGTAAAATGGTTTTCGTTGTTTACCATTTTGCGACTTGGGGGATGGTTCACCACCTAGGCGGTTTCGCTTTACACCCGAGAGTCACACCTCTTCCTGGACTTTGAACTTGCTACGGTCCTCTTCTCCCAGCGTGGTAATCACATTACACTGGCACATTAGGCTGAATATTAGACTGTCCCAAAAGGCACTGCTGTAAGCTCAATGGGGAAACCATAAAAATAAATAGGACTCTGGAAGGCTAACATTCTGCGAATCTCCCAGAATCCCAGGGCCTGATTGGAAACAGCTGTGAGCGTAAGAACAGTTGGCACTGCTGCGAACACAAAGCTGCAGAGATATTACAGGGCTAGCTGAGTGCAAGGAACCCACGCTACCCCAGGCCGACTCTGACGGGCTCTCCTCCACCCCCGTCTCCGGACTGAAAGGGCCAGTGTGTGTGAGCGCTTCCTCCGGCACAACGGCCAGTCTTGTAATTAAGGGCAGGGCTGGAATTACACCCCCACGCGGATGAAACGCAACCTCCTCCACCCAGAGAAACGGCCGGGGACAAAGGGGACGCTTAAGCCCACCGCAGTGTCCAGAAGTTTCCGTGTGCCGTGCAGTTTTGATGGCCTTTGATGAATGTTCAGAGACCGTGATCGCTCGCTGTAATGAGAACAGCAAGGTCAGGCTCGGCCTTTGATGGAGAATAATGACAGACATTAAGGAAACCACCAGGTCATCCGCATCAAAACTGCCAAGGGCAGGCTCGAACACTATATCAATATGTTAAGAACGCAAGTCAGCCAGCATAAAAATGCGAGCATTTGCTGAGAAGATCAACAGAATTGCATGGCAGAGTCACAGTGCCACAAATAAACGCAGTTGACCAAATGCCATGGTTTTACTGTTACTGTAATCACAAAGGAATCAGACAATCAAAATGTTTTACAATTCCTCTTACAGAATCACACGTTCTTCATTGTTTCATAGATAGAGCGGAATCAACTCTAGATTCTTCTGAGATATAACAGAAACTATTTTCAGTTTGTGATTGCCACCTTGAACATAGAATGCATTCACCACTCAAATGCTGATGGCACTACATACAAAGTGGGTCAACTGGACCCTCCAAGCACCTATTATCCTTAGTTTAACTGTCACACATACACGGTTAGACTAATTTACCATTTCTTTGGGGAAAGATAAGATATGTTGTTATTTGATGGACAATCTATAGCTACAAAACATAGCCTATTGCTGGATGTAAAGGAGAGAATCCCTTTCCTTCTGCCTTCCCCTAAGAGGGCATGTCAAGGCAGAATAAAAGTGAATCTATTCCAGTCCAGGAATGAAAGAGCACAGTGTGTCCAGTACAATCTTACAGGGCTTCACAAACAGCTGCAGGGCATTACAAACATCAATAAAATTAGACTATGTACTCTCGAATATTCAACTGAGCTCAGTGCAGTGATTGCAGCGTTTCTGTAATGACATCAGCTCTGCGTTTTCTCTGTAATAGGGCTTAGGCCCTGAATGCTGTTCTTCCAGAGAGAATTTGCCGGATAAAGTCAAGCACACCTGTTCATAATGAGGAGCATTTTGGGTAAGGATGACTTCGGATTGTTTATAATATTTCAAAATCATGCTGGCACATGGTATATTGATAACTGGTATAAGAATTAAGAAGGCAAATCCACAAACCTTTACAGGCTTTTTTTTCTGCGTCAAATCTCTCCATCATTATTTTCAGCCGATCCAAAGTATTCACAGAATTCTCACTCAAATGAGGTTGTCGAAACCTCAATCTCTGCAGTACATCATACTAATTTCTACATGCATTTACTTAGACACAACCATGCACCCTACAAGCCATTCTAAATAAAAGTTTTGCCTGGTATACAGAGAACCTCTTAAAAACCAAATGAGTGCCTCCCACATCCAGAATCACCATCCAGAATGCACTGCGGCAGTGTCACGACACACAAATATTGTGACAGGTGATCTCATCCTTAGTGGAAACAGTGGATTCATAAGGGAAAAGAGCCGTTTCCACTGCATGCTTTTCCCCATATACTGGTGCAGCATGACCTCTTTGGGGAGAACTCTGTGTTACAATCACACCCGACAGCAGGGTAGAACAACACCTCTACTGGCTGATGCTCGCGCTGTGGGATGCGTCTTCAGCAGGGTGGGAAATATCTGGGGTAGAAAACAACAGTGCAGCAGGGTACCTGAACGAAAGGAGGCCATATGCATCCGCCTAAAAGCCAAAAATACACAGTTCTGCTATTCCTGCAGTCATACTGCAGGACAAGGAATGTGAACAGGAACAGAAACAGAAACAAGACAGTACAAAAGGGCAGAGTGCACTCAGACCGACCACGGTTGATTAAGCCATACAGAAAATTTGGCCTGCAAGATCCCTGACCAACCCAACCGTGCCGTATTAACTAAATCAACGCTGTAATGTTTGGATTTGCATGTGGTGAGTACAGGGAGCTCCAGATACCGTACCGCCTGTAAATCTGCAGTCTCCCCCAGAAGGATCCGCTCTCGTCTGACTCCTGCTGACACGTCAGTCCACCGTGAACTCTCCCTGCCAGTTAACCTCTCCTGTCAAATCCATTCAGCTCTCCAGATATGAGGAGCTGAATGTGGATGCAGAGAATTCACTTTCACCGGCCCCCGTTTCTCTGAATGAATGCGTCTTACAGGGAGACAGTGGCAGAAACCAGAGTTAATATTTATTCAGCAGTCCAGTTGTGTCCCAAATCATAAACAAATACTGTTCCTGGGGAGATTTTATATTCATTTTGAGTATATACCACAAAATAAATCTGTTTGAGTTTGACAGGCAAAGAGCTCAAGATGTTTTAACATTTTTGGATTCAGCTGAGGATGTCAACATTTAAGTAGCAAATCAAACAGCAGAGTAAACACCTTTGTCTTGCAAAGGAATGCAGTGCCAATGCCAGTGGTGTAGACGTTTACCAAAAAATGCAAACTGATAACGGATTATTTTTTTCTGAAGCTGAAATGGTAAACTCAGTTTACGGAGTGGTGTAAAAATTTGCCCACCTCTGGTTTAAATGTCTGTTACAATGAATCTGTACATTGATTAAAAGCAAACCAGTCGACTATGGTATCTGTATAAAATGCCATTTTTATAGTTATACCGTTTCCGTCGGCTTCCCTGCCTAAATTAGACCAGATTTATCATGTCGCCACCATGACACGGTGTTATGTTACTGTACATCACGCAAATACTGCACATTAACATGACCACAGAATTGAGTGCACAACCCTGTCTAACAAAGTCCATAGCAGCTTGAGGCACAGCAGAGTGGGCAGTAGTCATCAAAAATAATTTGAGCCGATGCATTTTTAAAAATGACACGCGATCGACCAGCATGTCGCCTACATGGCTACAGACTGCTGGACATCTGTGAGCACGATGTCAATGTAAATGTAAATCCTTAATTTGGCAATTAGGCTATTATCTGACTTACATGGTTCACATAGAAATTAAACTATTTTAAGACAGCTAAAGACACCATTTTTTTGCCTCATAAATAAGATAAGACCCCTAGCGGTCATAAGCAGTATCGGTTATACAGGAAATGGGATGGGAACCGCCTACAAAAACAGATTTGTCACATCCCTAGTGCCAAATGCGTGTCCACCAATATATATGGGAGGACCATGTAGAACACACCACTGAGCATTCCTGCACAAGGCTTCAAAGAAAGGCTACTGAATTATTATGACGTACAAGACTTGATAATACTTGGAGGCAGATGTCCTTAGCTCAGCAACACAGACTGCACTCAGCCTCCAATCTAGCCAGTAGGTCAGGTTCTATGGTACATGGTGCTTAAGGGCCTATTTTTAGCTGTGACTAGAGGAAGCAGCCCTAGAAGTGGCTACATCCCTCACTGCCTGACTGGCTCCTGCTATAGAATTTCACAATCAGTGGGTGAAAAGCGGAGCCAAGTAGTCGCACGTGGTCAAACGGAGCATTTTCCAGGCTTGTTTTTCTCACGTTAAGGGCCAGATATAAAAGAATGAGAGGATTTGGGAGCACGGCTGAGCAGAAAGGGCGAAAGCCGCGCTCCACTTTGCGTCCCTAGGATTAGGGAGCAACGGGCCCAGCCAGACTGCGCTCTGTAGGATACGTGTAGAGTTCCATGTATCGTGACTTGGCCATGCTCTGTCTGGTGTAGACCTGCTGTATTCCTGCTCGAAGATCATCCCAGATTTGATCCAGTCCAATCTGTTTCAGGCCGTGTGGGTTCTGGCTCCTGTTGGACGACATTGTCTCTTCTCCTACCTTCCCGAGCTTCTTGGTTAAATATTCCTTCTCGGTTTTTATGTTTGTTCGAAGTTTAAACAGTTACTCGCTACTCCTCCATGAGGCACTATGCTTAAGAAACCACGACCCAAAAAAAAAAAAAAAGAAAAGAAAAAAAAAAAAAAAAGGGAAAAAAAAAAAAAGAACCAAGGTCCCGGCGGTAAGATCTGGTCTGGCTGGGGCGTCAGACACGGCCCTTCAAATGGCACCTAGGAGACCACCTCACCAACATACCTAAAGAGAGAGAGAAAAGGAGAGCGGAGTTAGTCAAATTTGTTCAAATTCCTCTTAGTAACCTCTTTCTGCATTTACACAAAGCACATATGCAGAGAATCCTTTGGATCGAAAAGCTTAATGTAGGGTTCTGCACTTAATACCATTTATGTTTCATTGTATTAAGCTCAAACACTGTAAGCAGAGAGATGTATTTAGCCTATATCTAGGCCCGATCCATTTATCCACCCATCTACAGTGAGATCCATAAGTATTTGGACAGTGAAACCATTTTAAAACATATGGAGCAAACCGCGTCAGACAGTCTGTACTTTACATCTGTATGGAGTGAGCCATGTTGAAATTACAGCCCTTTAAAATCATGTCACTACCCAAATACTATCTAACTCTAACTCTAACCTTAGAGTTTCAATACAGCATTTCCATGGCTAGCACCACAAATTGCAGCTCATTAAACAGAATTAAAAACAGATTACTTTTAATCACAAGTGTTGTGCCAGGCTCATCTTTTTAATCAACACTTCATGTTAGAAAGTTGTGGTGGGCGTTCTGTGGTTCTAAGGAGAACTCGCCGCTATGAAATATTGGACAGCA
The DNA here is from genome assembly GCF_963514075.1 of Conger conger. Taxonomy (NCBI): domain Eukaryota; kingdom Metazoa; phylum Chordata; class Actinopteri; order Anguilliformes; family Congridae; genus Conger; species Conger conger. Next base: position 60,234,356 of record NC_083763.1, read on the forward strand.
CTGTGAAGGATGCAGACAAATAAAATTCAAAGCTGCTAGGTTTTTATACAGCCAAACAAATGGCTAAAGACTGAGGAAGCTCAAAGTTTATTTCCAATAAAACATATATTTTCAACTAGCCTATTCACATCCAAAGGTTATCACCATTCAATTAATTCAGATCACTGTGACTCTCACATGACTGCATTTACTACTTATTATACATGCACAATTCCTTGTACGACCGGCCAATGGTTGTTAGTTGGGTGAGATAACTGAAGTCCCATTGCGTTACACTGAGTACATCTTTAACCACAAAGGCAAATGTTAGACCACAACGATAAAGCAGCGATAAAGCAAGACTTTTTAGCTAATAGCTACGATGCCACAGCAGACAGAAACCAGCCAAGGTACCTTTAGAAGTGAAGAAGGCCATTACACCCACAACTGGGCCAAGGAAAAATCGTCTCTACTCCCTCGGGAAGCATTTAGGGGTGCCGTAAGGGCCACATTCAGTTTCTGGAATTCAAGCAAGCTTCAGCTCAATTACTTAATTAGCCTAATCATTTATTTAATTATTTATTTATCTTAGCTACATGTTTTGATAAGCTTATGAATAACAGCAGAAGACATTGTACTACGGTTTAACCTATGGTAAGAAACTGATGAAACTGGCTTGATATGGAAAGGAATTGGTAGGAACAAAAACCACCCAACCCATCTTTATGGGAATGTTCCATTTCCTTTGAGATGCCAAGGGCCAGCCCTTATAACTCTGAGGCAAAGCAGGCCATTCTGGGGACACCAGCCCGGAGGAGGCTACAGGCGGATGGTACACAGTGACGGCCATCGATTGCAACAGCGCAGGGTGTATATTTAGGTTGCCGTTTCTGTTTTGTTAGTCCTGGATATCGCAACTGGGACAGAGACGTGACCTTAAATGTTTACATGTTGCGGCGTTGCGTGCATGCCGGAGAGCAGAGGCAGCCCTGGGACAGCGGAGGACAGAGTGGGCCGGGGGTACGCGGCATGTACCAGCGAGTGGCCAGCTGGGTTGGGTTTAGCTTGCGCTAAATATAGCAGCGTGTGCACTGCTGCCCTGCAGGCGCTCACCGTGAGGCCGGCGAAGCCACTTCCAGCACAGGAACCAGAGGAGAGATTCGGCAGCTAAATAATGTATCGGTTTACACAGAAAAAGGTCGCCAAGGGGAGGGAAGACTGACAAATGCACTTGAGGCAGATCTGAGGAGAAGCCACAGGAACCCTCGGAGCTAATGTATGAATTCCCAAACCCCTCCGTTCTGTATCCACCATAAAGGCTGACCTGTGACAATGCCACGACACAAACCAAATTGGGCCACATTGTTGGAACCTCTGGCTGTACATACGATTCACTTCAGTGTTCATTCAGTGAAAAATACAAGAACATATTTACAATGATTTGCATGTGGTTGTCCCTTTAAGTCACTCTGGGTCTATTGCCTAAGGTGTGGCCTGGTAAGACAAAAGCAGTGTGGATCTAGATGAAAGAAAACACTCGGGTGCCTACTTCCATTACACAACACCTTCCACCCAATTTGACTAGTGCGCAGAGACTTCCACATTCTTTGCCAAAAATATGCTTTCTTCGATGTGCTGCTACATGACACGCCTTCAGTCTAAGAGACGGTGTGTGTGTGTGTGTATGTGTATGAGAGAGAGAGAGAGAGAGAGAGAGAGAGAGAGAGAGAGAGAGAGAGAGAGAGAGAGAGAGAGAGAGAGAGAGAGAGAGAGAGAGAGAGAGAGAGAGAGAGAGAGAGAGAGAGAGAGAGAGAGAGAGAGAGAGAGAGAGAGAGAGAGGAGGGATGGGATGGGAGTTGAGAGTTCATTCAGCATGTCTCAGCAGTGCCATCCTAAATCCACCCCACCCACTCAGGGCAAACAGAGTGGCACACTGGCCCTGGCACTAAATCCTTCTGCCCTGGAGATCGATTAGAGTCCACCACTGACCCCTACATTCAACAAGAGGGTGGCAGCACTTTCAGCCCAATTCACTGACAAATAGACAGCATTAGTTAACTCCTTACTTTCAGCCCAATTAAAAAGCTACATTTTCTCACACCCGCTGTGGCAATATTACTATAATGGTAATGTGATTGGGTGACATCTTGTATAACAGGTTGCATTTGGATCGCTGAATATTTTCTGTCTGTACGAGGGAATGCTATACATTTATTGTGTTATTAATGTGGGCTTATTGTAGCACAAGCAGTCAACCTATTTTTATCAGAATGCAAGTGAATTTGGGTAAAACGCAGATTTTGTAATGCCACGTGTTTAAAAAAGAAATATCCCATTAGCCAGCACAACCACAGAAATACGGCATTACGTCATCCCTTTTCAGCCCAATTCACTGACAAAAATATGGCATTACGTCATCCCTTTTCAGCCCAATTCACTGACAAAAATATGGCATTACGTCATCCCTTTTCAGCCCAATTCACTGACAAATATACGGCATTATATCAACCCTTTTCAGCCCAATTTACTGACAAATATACAGCATTACGTCATCACTCCCAGCTACACCGCATTTCAGCTGGACATTACCAGCACTACGGGAGAACTAGCTATGGAATAAGAAAACCACGATGACACATTGCACGGCGTTGCCTTAACATACTCAAAACACAGGCCTGCAGACGGAAGTCGTGCAGCGATGGAAGGTGTGAGGTTAATCTTTGCCCAGGGCTGTGCTGCAAGATGCCAGCTTGCACATTTCAGTCTCAAAACTTGGAAGAGCAGTAGGTCAGTTTATGGAGTGAGGATTTTATGGTGTGAATGGCCTTGTAACTAAAATCCCAAATGAGGGCTTGCCATAAAGCACAAGGATATTACAAAGTATGTCTTGGAATTTATGAAATCACTTGTGTTACAGGGTAGTACACCATTTTTAGATTAACTGAGCTATACTGTAAATGATCCAAAATAACTAAAGAGGACACAACGCATTAAATTATTTGCTATGGGCATTTATCCAAGAACGCAGAAATTCTTCAAATTAGGAAGAATCAGCTTCATCTACATCACAATGCGAAACCCTGTGAAAAACAACATTTTCTAAATGTGATTTGCCTCTCACAAGCACACATTTGCAACTGCATGACTGAAAGACTGCAATCAGTCATAAGTGACTAATTAGCCCTTGTGGAGAGAGTGGAGTGCATCAAAAAAAATCACAAACCATGAAAACAAGAAGCTGCCAATTCATTAATGTCGTACAATGGTTCAAAGTCTGGTACGGGACTGTTTATGGTTGTCAGATAGTCCAGATGGATCCTATAATGGCACTTGGAATAAAATCAGATGCGTTTTACAACATGGTGTGAATGATGAACGCTGTAATTTTTCTTTGATTACATTTTTTTCTTGGCATGCTGCTAAACTTAGACAAAAAAGTATGTGAGGAAAATATGTATAGTCCTGTTGTGTAGTAGCCTAATGACTCTATACAGGACATTACAAAAGGGACATATTATGGCATACCCAATCACTGGTGTCAGACTAATTAGTCCACAGTAAAAGCATGGATCATTGCCAGTCTAGAACAAACAGGCATATACATAAGAGTTTATCGGCACACTGAGGAGTAGGTTACACCAGTAGCACCAGTGCCGAGATATCACTCATAAATGGCAGTGCTGCTTACGGTGCACAAGCATGGTGCAGTGTACAGGCAGCAACTTTTCAAAATATTTCCTCAGAGGTTTAACATGACCATTCTCGCCATTTACTTAGAGGTGAATGGGTAGACACCAGCCAAGGGTCAATTTCAGCATTTGTACACCTTGAAATATTTGATTCTGAAGAGGTGGTAAGTATGGCAGTTTTTGCTTTAGCGTCTTCATGCTAAGCTTTACATCAGATTAGCCTTGATTTTGCAGGCAAAAGCTCATTAGACTGACAGGGATGCACAGAATATTAACCACAATTCCTAACACATCACACATCATTCATAATTGCCATATAATAATGCTAACTATCATGGCGTATTCTGAATCTTTACCGCTTTCTACCGCTTCCTCCTTTCTTGTATAAACATAGCATTCCAAGCAGAATGGACTAGACTAATTCTCGCCATGGGCTGATGATGGCTGGAAAAAAAGAAAGGGACGTTCTCCTTTGGTAGGGACGTTCTCCATTGGTCTCTCTCTCTCAGCGGTCAGCTGGGAGAGGCAGTGTCCTGGCATACTTCTGACTGAAAGGAGTAGTGGGCTGCCTGTATGCGGTTTGTGGATCATGCATGCTGGGAGCACTGGGTCACCTATGGATAAGGTCCGCAAAAAGGTGCTTTGCATCGCTTTCTCATGCAAACCGTCTTTTTGCATTTGGTTTCAGGGGGGGAAAAGAAACACAATCTGATCCACATTATATAGATGTGAATAAGGCCAGTGGATGTTTGGGCCATTCCCTCATTTCTTGACATTACTTAGTTCTCCAATGAGCAGGCTTGACAGCAGGGGGACTATTTAGAGATGCGCCTTTGTTTGTGCTAATGGTCAATTGCAGCAGAACTGGACTTCAAGACACACTCTCAACAAAACAATACAATACAGAGCAGTGGCATCTTGACCCTTTCAGCATGTGTTCTACATCCACAGAACAATGTAAACTCACTGTAATTGTTAGGTCCTGAATTCCTTTATTACAGAGGTTTAGCTTAACTACACACTGTAAAACTATTCCCAGGGTAATTATTTCTTCCACACAGGCATCACCTTTATCATATCTCGGTGTACCCTTCACGTAACCATGGCAACAGAGCTCAGAGCTCAGGAGTGGAATTTTTAATGGGTTATCCTTCTTATTGGAACAGAGCACCAACTGGAAACCCATTCAGTGGACATGAAGTGAAGAAAGATTCTGGGTTAAATGGCTTATTACAAGAGCAGAATAAAATGAAAGCACAATTCATGATTTAATAAATCGGAGTAATGAAGAGAAATTGTAGGACAGAAACTATCGCCTTGTTTCTAGGATGTTATGTTCAGCGATTGTGTGCGATACAACACATACTGTAGTCTTGATTCATATTATGTCATGCAACACCTAAGTGTTATAACAGTAGGCAGTCCCTGTGATGTACTGATGCCATTCCATTCCAATCCACAGTCTCAAAATCCAGAAACAGTTGGTAACAGTGAACAGTGAAATAAAACGTATGCAATGGACCAAATTTAATTCAGCTTTAAGTGTGTTCACAAGAGACATGTACAGACAACATTGCTAACTAGCTGTAAGGTTCTTCATAAGTAAGGCTTTGTGGATACAATTGGAATATAACATGATCAAATGTTATGTTAAAATCTTTCTGTAATAGTCCTAGTAGACTCCGCTATAACACACATCTCTGTTGAGGACTCCAAATGGTTTAACAACAAAGCTGAATTACATGAGACATGACAGGACAAAAACAGACGCCAAGCTATGAAACTGACGCGAAGGAACAGCCTGTCACCATCAAAGGAAACAGCTAAACCTACATGCCCCGCTGACAGGGTGGGTCAGTCGTACTGGCAAGCCAAGAGAACAGCTCCTCGGTCACAAGGGCACCGCGTCACGAGGACGAACAGGTTCCACCAACAAAAACCCTGTCGCCACGGCTGCCATGTCAAAACAGTTTGTTGTGCGACATGATGCCCTCGTGCAAAAACACCCATCCAGGAATAAACCACCTGAGGAGTTCATGACCTGCTATCATTTCATCTCACTGACAGGCAGATGGCTGTGTTTCCTACCGGATCATTACAGCCCCATAGCCACTGCGCCGTTCACAAACAACGCTGTTCACCCTGAAAACGAGCCTTCCACAAACAAGGCATCTGAGGCCAGGTCCCTTATACGGGTGGGCAATGTGTAATCATATCATAATGTTCATATGCCTGTAGGATAGTGACAATATCCATATGAATATTTATTCATTAATGTTAAAGCTCCATCCTATTTATTAAAATTATGTTTATGTGCCATAAGAAAAGGCGTGGGTAATTCAGCAATCAAACATAACATGATATTATAAAAAGCATTTAAATAAATATTGCTGAATCACATCTGCTATTAAACTGATACTTTATGTAAACCATAGATCACCAAGCTAAATGGTAAATGATCTGTATATAGTGCCCTTATCAAAGCACTGTACAATTGATGCTGCTCATTCACACACATGGCGATTGGCTGCCATGCAAGGCACGAACCAGCTCTGCAGGAGCATTTAGGGGTTAGGGGTCTTGCTCAGGGACACTTCGACACACACAGGGCGGGATAGAACCGACAACCCTCTGAATGCCAGACGACTGCTCTTAACTCCTTAGCCAACGTCGCAATTGTTGAGTGCAATGCAAATTCAAAATGCAAATAACATTAATAGTGCCAGGAGGTTGGCACTGCACATTAGCTGTATTACTATTTGGATATTTACAGTATGGAAGGTCATGCCATAATGCAATTGGTACAGCAAGACAGGAAGTGAAGACTGCACAAAATCCTGTTCGTAACACCAATCTCACTACTACCAGAGAACATGGGAGCAGGGAGGGGCTAAGAGAGAATATTCAGGCATGCCAGAAATAACGTTAGAAAAAGTTCAAAATCAGAGCCAAATCAAAACTTACAACATTATAGATGAAATAGTGTCTCCGCAAAAACAAAACGGAAGCTGCCTTGGGCTAAACAAACAAAAACTGGCAATGTGTGATCATGTCTGCAGCTGTCTGTAACCGTAGTTCATCAGGTTTCGGCAGGATACAGTTGCACAAATAATTGAAATGGACAGTCAGTCATCATTCGTTCTAATGCCTTGCATATGTGGCTGACAGTTTAGCATACAACATTTCTCAACTTTCCCACTGTGCAAACCAGGCAAAAGCGTGAGTTCCATCAATTTACCGTTTACAATACAGAAAAAAAGTGCTTGGCCAGCAGCAATATCCCAATCCCACCTATAAACAAAGAACATACAGGCTTTCAACAAATGTAGTTCCCAACAGAGTGTAGGCCTACATGTTTTTCAGGAAAAGTGATAGGGATACATTATTTGCTTCTTTTTTTATAAAAACCAGAGCAGCTTCTTATTGGCAGCTCTACCCCTTTTATTTGACTCTTTTCAAACAAAATAAACATTTCCAGATGGAAAACAGTATAAAATGAAAAACAAACCATGTGTTCAGTAAGTTCATGTAAATAAGCAATTAGGACCCTTACCACATCCACTTCTTTATAAAAACAAAAACCTTTTTGGAACAAAAATGTAAAACATTTAAAAGTAATTTAAGTACAGAATAGGCCTATGTGTTATACAAATTATGAATAAATCCATGCCGCCTAGCATGATAAAAACTTAATCCAGCAGTAGAAACATCACCCTGCTTTACTGTCATCAGTGAAGATTTAATTACAGTAAGCATTTCATTTCACTCCATGCTTTCACAAAGAAGCTTATCTTTGTGCAAATGCCATTTGTTTAGATTTTCTGATCATGGTTTTCAAAGCAATATAGGAATTTTGCTGCCTGTAAGTGGACATGGGTCACCCGAGGTAAAGAAGCCTGTTCTTCCCTGCCTTTCTGCCTGGCACAGAGGGCTCATTCGCAGCACATGGAGGTGTTACTGGTGGCACAATCAGGCAGTCCAAATCACTAATTTGATAGAACAGTTAAATGCCAGGCATCCCCGTTTTCTTCAGGGAAAGTAGTGTTTACTTTTGTGACTGGGTCAATAGCATGCAAAGACAAGACTTTCAGCAGAGGTCAAGAATTCAAAAAACACATCTCAGAAATATCCCTTGTGCAGTAGTGAAACAAAAACATATCATATTTATGCTACAGCCATATTTTCTCAACAGTAGATTACACATTGAACAATTGCAATTGAGCAAATATCCGTAACTTTAACTCAAGCTGGGAAAATGTATCTGTTCACTATATGGCCCAATGCTGCCACCTTAAACTGTTTATTTTCATTGGGCTTTTCTGAATAATAACAGGTTTGCAAGCTGAAGTCATATCACTATAGTCCAGGCCATACCAAGCCATAGTAAAGGTAATACCACGTCATACTACAGATATCTGAGGCAGCCTTTTAAATAATATAAAGTTTGTCTCAGGCTTATTGTTTGAGAGATTGTTGCCCAGCCCAGACAAAGTATGTTCTGTGGCTGTACCATAGCTCACATAACTACACACAATCATAATTGATCGTGCTCCTACAAAGAGACAGAATTCACCATCTTCATGGGATCTCATATGAACATTACTCTCTTGATTTTCTTATTTTAAAATGAATCCGAAGAAATAATCGAATACCAGGCCCAAAGCTTTGTACATTGAAACTTTGGGTACTGGACTTATGCATGGTGATATTAAAAGCATGATCTTCAGGAATACAAGGTCATCTATAGTGTGTAAACCAATACGAGAATAGATTTGGTGCAAAAATAATAAAAATAATAGTAAATAAGAATTACCAGAAAGAAAAGCCTATGTGCTTCCCAGTTCTGGTCAATAGATAAGCAAGTAGCCAGACTTCTTTAGAATCCCAGATTTTGATAACGTAGATCCAATAACAAGGATACGATAGGGATGAAACGGAAATTAAGCTAGTCGCTGTTTGCCGAACACACGAAATGTAGATGGTCGTCTATTCCATTCGATTCCAATACAGAGCAAAACGGACATGTTTCAAAGATAAAAAACCAAGATAAAACAATAACTAGGAAAAACTTGAAGTACACTCAAGGTAATTAATACGCCGATAGGTTTGCTACGTTACATTTTTACAGCTCGCAGCTATTTTAGTTTGGTTCCAAATTCTAAAGAAATGTAAAGAGCAAGGATCCTGCGAACATTACCAATGTGCTTTGTGCAGGAACGAACCAGGAAATGGTTACCTCCACTTACAAGTGCCGTCTAAACAGATAGTTGCGTATATTCACGTGAACTATATTTTAATGCATTTAGTACAGTTGCACAGTTTATTAGCTAACTGTGATCAATCTAGGGCTGACAAACTTACGAGTAACGTTGCATTTAAATCCAGTTAAGTTATCCTGCCAACCTGCGTCACAATAAGTTTCTATGGGGAAATCATAGTTAAGACAAGCTACATAGCCTCACGACGACTAGATCCGTAGCATCTAAGCTTAGGTCGTTTGATAAAAAATGAAATGAAGTTACACGCAGCCTGGCGACAAAGCTGAACATACACATCGATTGATGTTAATGTAACTTACAGAACTGAGAATTGTTAACGTTAGCCATCCACAACGCAAGTTCAAGTGTATACCTCGATGCTAGTAAACACCATTACGAATACAAGGACCTGCAATAACTCAATAGCTAACGATAGCTCGGAGCTGGCTAATATTAGTCAGTAACATTAACATCCTAGCTCTACATATCATTTGTTTCCGTTAAATGTGTAAGGCAAGTACATGTTTTATTGTTTTGACGTATCATTACATTTTCTGTAGTTAACGCCAATGATAAAGTAGTCAGCTCGTGGTGTTATCTAATAACTCCTACTACGAAATCTGACTAGCAATAGATGCGTTTTCTAACGTTAGTGAAATATGAATTCGGATAGCCTAACGTTAACGTCACGGTGCCTAAACAGATATGTCCATATGCGGCCTGGGATTCGAATGTTAAGCCTGTTAGCTAGCGAAATAGCTTGATGCACTAGCTAGCTAACATATAAAGTAGCTTACGACAGCGACAGAAGGCGGAATTTCAGTTGGCTAGCTAGCCACAAGGACTCGTCTTGTTAAGTGAACTTACTAGGCAATTGTAGCAACCAGGGAATTACAGCTAGCTGGCACGGAATTAATTACAAGCGAGTTTATTGTGATTTCGACTATTAATAGAGGAATCTCATAATGTTAACGTGCTTAACTGGTAGAACGATAGCAGGCTATGTAGCTAGCCAAATAATTAATATACGGACAGAAATGGCAACCTCGCTATTACCTATATGTACAACAATGCATTCATAGCATGCATTGTCATTGACGCTGCACATCAGCTAGCGACGTTCATATTGCAGTTAGCTGGCTAGCTACCCGGTTAGCTAACATTAGCTAGCTGCTAGGTATTGTGGAGGCCTGTGACGTCCAAGGCGAGAATGAGCCTTAAAATATCACGGTATTCTGAATCACAGCATGGCCTCGCCTACTCTCAATGAGTCAGGAATATTCAGAAGACATCTCCAAATTGAAAATACGATAAACATTAAAAGTAACGACGGGTATAGTCAGCTAGCTTGCCAACGGTACTGTAGCTGGCTAGCAAACGCTATATAGATAGCTAGCCAGCTAGCTAGTTAGGTGCGAACCATTTATGAAATGTCCTTACCATCGTTGAGCCGCCTGTTTGCCCCTTACTCCAACCATGGAACGTGGTTTTAATTTGTATAGTATGTGCTTTCTCCACTTGTTTCCTGACTATATTGGGATTCCGTTACCTATAAGAATAGTAGCCCTCTTGCTGTTCCTCACTTATTGTAAGTGGCGCGGTGTACTCTACCGCCGCCGTTGTTGCTGCGGTAAAGGGAAAAAATAATGTACGTCGCCAAAAAGTGTTCAGATATATGTGTCCCGGCAAAACCAAAGACCAGAGAAGTAGTTCCGCCAGTTGCACAGCCTCTAATTAAACCGGTGACAGATTGCTAGTTACAGTGACTCGGTATTTTTCTGCGAACCTATTGTTTCCCAAAATTCAAACCCATTCGATAATGCGGTTAACTGCATTATAGGGTGCAAAACTATTCACGTCCTAAATGCAGTAAGCTGGGTGAGGAAAACTGTATTTGGTAGTTGAGTGAGGCACACGAGCGTTTCTGGTCTGCATAGCAACACGCTTACACTCGTATTGCTATGAGCGTGCTTAAATACAGAAATAGACTGCAGTTTCCTACAGTATGTTCAGTATTTTGCATTGTTGTCATTGCGAAATAAGGAACTCTCAAATTAACATGTCAAACGTCGACTTGGAGCAGTATAAACACAATTTTACTGTTACCAGGGCATGTCTAGTATGAGCACATAGCTAGAACCACATTAGTACTTGAATTGATATTTGATAGCATGGAGCCATGATAACAAAAACACGCTAAGCAGAATTAAACTGGGTGCGTGTAATATGATGATGATGATGATGATGATGAATCTTCTTCTTATTCTTATTCTTCTTTCTCTAATTAGAGAACATATATAAGCCCATTGTGGCCTAGAATTGTCCCTGTATTTCCATATATCTATGTACAGATCCAATCATGCATGCAATTTATTTATATGGTGATATCTTGTATAAACATGAACATAAAACAACCTGGATTGATTTCAATACATCTAAAGTGAAATGATTTGGATATACACTCAATGAACACTTTTTAGCCATTTATTACACTTTTTTTTCTCTTACTTATTGGTCTTCTGCTGCTGTAACCTATCCACTTAGAGGTTTGATGCATTGTGTGTCCAGAGATGTGTGGTTATTTGCATTACTGTCACCTTCCTGTCAGCTTTGACCAGTCTGGCCCATATCCACTGACCTTCCTCATTAACAAGGCATTTGTACCTGCAGAACTGCTGTTCACTTGATGTTTTCTGTTTTTCACACCATTCTCTGCAAACTTTAGAGACTGTTGTGCATGAAAATCCCAGGAGGTCAGCAGTTTCTGAGATACTCAAACCACCCTGTCTGGCACTATTTATTCCACAGTTAATGGGCATTTCTTGCCCATTCTGACATTTGGTCTGAAAAACAGCTTAACCACTTGACCATGTCTGCATGCCTTTATGCCTTTAGTTATCCATGCCACATGATTGGTGATTATATATTAGCATTAACAAGCTGGTGTACAGGTTTATCGAGTGTCACTAAGTGTATGTCTATGTACTGTCACAATATGAATTATATAAAATTAAGATTACATTTTTCTGGCAGAAATTCATCTCATGTGGTTTTCGCTAGTGATGGAAGCAGACGATTTTGGGATATCCTATGTGGCTTGTGGCCATGGTGGGGAGGGAAGAAAGGAAGGTGGATTAGGAAATATTTCTGAATAGTGAATTCGTACAGATCTGTGAATTCTTACAGGAAAGAAGGAGCTGTAATTTTTAATTGATTGCCTAGAATATTTACAATGGGAACAAGGTGTGGGGAGAGAAAGAGGTGTTCACCATCGGTATAAAAGTGGATAGACAAGCCACTGGCTGAAGTGACAGATATGGCTGATTTGGATTAAATGAAAAACAGAAGGAGCCCTGGTGGACCCATGTTGAGAGGCTGAGAGAAGTAAAGAGAGCTTCTCCTGGTAACCTGGTGTGAACAGCTGGAGCTTTAGACACCACTCACTCTCAAACACACTAAGGAGAACAGGTGAAATGGAGGAGAAAGACATTGTTCATAGAGGGCCTCAGTGAGAGAGGAGAGATGGCCTGATATAGGGTTCCATGATAATGAAGATGCTGAAACAGAAAGTCCTTTTTATTTCTATTTCTGTTGATCACATGTTCTCAGAACAATCAGAACCGTCTGCACACACATCCTCATGAAGATTACATTACATTACATTACATTATTGGCATTTGGCAGACGCTCTTATCCAGAGCGACGTACAACAAAGATCGCAGCTACCTTCAAAAACATCTTCAGAGGATAATGTCTTATAAATCACACAATGAGCTGAAATTATATTGCGGCACTCCTTACATCTTTTGGTGTTCTATATGCATACTGCATGGGATGTGAGCTGTGGGTTTATATATATGAAGTCTAATATCTCATGTTGTGTATGAATAACAGGTTTCATTTTGTCTTTTTTGTTTTATTTTTTATTTATTTATTTATTCTATTGTTTTTTGTGGGGGTTTTTTGTGGGGGGGAGGGAATCTAACAAACAGAAGCATGTCTGCATGCCAAGTGCCTCAGAAAAAAAGACAAAAACATTCATAAGAGCAAGCATGTTGTTCTTTTCATGGCAACACACTCATAGCACAAATGAGAATTGTAAACTGTGTCTCCACCTAGCGGCTCAGTGCGTTTAAATATCGGTACTATAATTACCTGTTCATTTGAGAGCAAAGGAGATTGGATTAAGCAAAATCAGCAAGGGAGACATATGTATTTAGCCATGCACATTGCATATAGGGAAATCTAACCTGTTTTTATTTCCTGAATTATCAGGGAATTACATTAAAAAATGAATCATTGTATTAGGAACATGTGACTCTGATTAAGTACCTGGTACATGAACTTAACAAGTTTAAGTTCCATGTACTTAATAATACTGGGTGCAACCGTTCCCTAATTTTATTAAGTAATCTTTTTTTTTCAGTGAATATCAGAACAACATTTATGTTCAGGGCTTTACAATATTGAATACTTGTTCAACATCGAGCAAAAACTTAAACAGAAAAATAAACATATCTTACGTCTGTCCTTTTTTAATTCAAATGTTTTATTTGAAGTAATTCCCTGCCCTAATTTCGAATGTCCAATTGCCTCCCCAACCGCATTCATGGAGCAACCATCACTGAACAGGACACACAGGTTTAAGACCTGTGTAAATGTCTGTAATTTCACTTTGTTTTACCATTATGATAAAAACATATTTATAAATAAAGAAACCGCATGTGCATAACAAAAAGAACACATGCCTACTTATATTATCAATACAAATTACCTTCTTAAATTGTATTTCAATATTATCTCAGATTGATATCTAATGTAGTAAAGAGTAATGGAGTATTTCAGCTGCAGAATATGTTGAAATAATGTATTCTCTGTAGTTGTAGCTTTTGGCCACAAGGTGGATTTGTGTTCTGACACAGCGGATGGAAATACCATCCTTGCTGGAAGTGTATTGATTCGATAGAGCCCACATAAGCCTTCATCTACAGGTGAATATAATAATGTGCGAATAAGAAAGAGTGCCTGACTTTGTATGACTGGGACACGCAAGGTCGGTGGTTCAATCCCCAGTGTAGCCAAAACAGGATCCGCACAGCCGTTGGGCCCTTGAGCAAGGCCCATAACCCTGCATTGATCCAGGGGAGGATTGTCTCCTGCTTAGTCTAATGAACTGTACGTCGCTCTGGATAATAGCGTCTGCCAAATGCCAGTAATGGATAATGTATCCTGACACATACATCGTATAGGCATTAACAACACCGAAGGAATTCATATACAGTATGTGTGTGCACAAGTGTGTGTGTGCATGTGTGTGTCTGTGTGCATATGTTGTGAGTCAATACGACAGAGAGAAGTTTTAATGAATTCATAGCAAGGCTCATTTAATGTTGTTACTTTATTCCAAACCACACAACATATTCCAAATAAGGCCTGGCAGATTATGTAAGACCATTTAAAAAGGAAATCAAACAAAATGACAGATACCACACAATCATCTTTTAAAGAGACAGCGATCCCCTTCAATGGCTGATGTTTTGAAAAGAGAATATGTTCCCCAGGCATTCTCCACTCCAATCAACTATAAACATTTTTTTAAATTAATGATTTCCTTTCTCTCTCTAGTACACCACTGTCTCTGGTTGTTATTCACTCTGCACAATGGAATTGTGAAGTGACAGTGAGTGTAAATAATAAAAAATAATGTTCAAATGCATGTTCTGCAATTACCAGCCCAGTCAAGAGCTTGTCCGTATTGTAAGAAAGTTAAAAAATATTTTCCCAAGAGTAAATATATGTATGATAGCTCCACAATTGTCCACAATCCAGTATGTACAGTTCTACATTTAGTGGTCATGCTGCCATTGAACCTATAAAGAAAATACACAAGCAATAGGCATAAAGGTTCATCATCAAAATTTACAGACAAAATGTAAATAATATACTTGAAATTCAGTGAAACCTAAATCAGCCATCTCATTGCTTATATCCATTTGTAGTTATTTTTCCATAAAAATCAAATAATTAACATAAGCTTTCATGGTTTTACAGGGCAGGTCCAAAAGTCTCAGAAAATTATTTTAAGGTGACTAACCCTTTTTAAAAAAAAATACTTTAAATTTGTATTTTCATTTCACTCCAGGTGTGCACATGTACTGTATGACTCAAAAGCAGTTGCTATGGGATATGTGCAGGGGAAATGTTCTGTGCTCTAGATGCTTTCCAGTAAGAGTGGTCATGAATAGGGAACACTGTCTCTGTCAAACACAACCTTTCTTGCTTTTTTTCACCCAAAGCAACACACACCAAAGTCCAGCCTAGCCCTCCAAAGGTAGTAATACATCAAAAGCTGCTTTCTATTTTTGGGAATTCTTGCTGAAAGTATGTGATAACAGTGTAAGAACAGATAAATTAAACAGTAACAACCATGAAACAAATAAAACTTCTAATTGTTCCAGCACAGTTGGCAGCAAACTACAGCATCCATCACCACATACTCGTACACATAAATTAACTCCACAGGGCAAAGACTGTCTCCTTCCTCTGCTCTTTCTACTCTCCAATATAACCCCTTTCATAAAATGGAGGACACGCAGACAGGGCTATGATAATCTATAAAATATCTCCATAAAAATATATATATTTACATCAAGAAACAAGATGCATCATCTACTTGAATTACCATTGTACAAAACAATCACATTGCATTGGCTGTATTTGTTGGGGTGTGTCAGGTTATATTTTTTTACATGAAAAGTATAGGAGCCACAGGCTTCTGAATGGTATAACATAACTATTGCTATTGCTACATCCCTTGGTAGTTTTCCTTTCACATGAGTAGTGTCTAATGTGACAGATGTAAACAAATAGCAAACTGAATGTATTGGCTCAACATGTGTAACTCACCAAACTCAAATCACATACAGCATTATGAAATACAGAGACAATAAGAAATCATATTACTACCAGGAACAGTGTAATTACAACCATGACACATTTCTACTGTTCTCTGGAGAGATACAAAAAAAGTACTAAATTCCAATGTAGACCATGGGTATTCATTTGTGCTCTATCCATATTTAACTGACTGTGTATTGTAAACCAACATGAATTAATCAGCTCCATGACATAATCTTTTAACATACATGTTAGTGCACTGTGTGTGTAATGCTTACTATACTGAAAGAAAGAGTCAATGTGCTTTGTTTACATTTCTATTCATTCTGAAAGTTCACATTCATCATTCAAATGTTTGTTAAACAACATAGGAAAAGGGGATAGCATATCTAAAGGTTACTGAGTGAGAAGTTGTTGAAATTGATGATGCATGTCATACCTCACTGCATTTCCTGTTAGACAGAAAAGGGACTGTTTTGAGAAAGTCTGATTATATAGGACAAGTAACCTGTGGCGGATGAGTTCTTGCTTATCATTCTCACTCAGTGACTTCTCTGGCTGCCTGGGGCCTTGAAGATGACATGAAATATTACAGAAAGAAAACTTAAAAAAATGTGTTGGGTGGAGATACACAGAACTGTTCATGTTGTGATCAGTTCCCAGTAGGAATGCCATCACATGCTCTTCATATTAATATAAGTTATCCAGGAGGCAAAAATTTATATTTTTTAGAAACTACTACAAAAGTCTCCTGTTGCAGTGTCTACACAACTGTGTAATGTAAGTCGGGGAGAATTCAGTGTTTGGCTGTCATTCTACCCCACATACTTTTGTAACACGTTCTTCACCAGTAGTCACCACAGCCCCGCTTCTCCCTGGCTTCAGGCTTGTCTTACGATGGGAGACATCTCCAACTCATTAGGTGTGAGGTGCTACAAGTCATGCGGCAGTCTGGGTCTCATTTTACTGCACGGCGTGACTGCTGTCTGCCACCCAGAAGCTGAGGGGGAGCTTAGAGACTGCCGCTTTTTAGCACAGCTGGGAGTCTGTTCTGTGCCCATAAGGCACACTCTCATCCCGTGGTGTGCTGCTAACCCCCGGAGAAAACACCATATCATATTTATCAGAAATATTTTCTCTTCGTAATGGCAGCCTTGAGCCCAGAGAACTTTGGCCTGGCAACAAAAATACTGTTTACTGATAACGGGGACTAGCTTGTGTCACGTACTGTATGGGCTTGGCCATCGGCTGTAGTGTCTGCCTGTACAGGCGGACTGATGGTATTAGTTTAGCAGTCATAGCACTCTCGCGGTAGGATGGCTAACCTGCTGTTGGCTAAAATTTCAAAGGACACAGACATCCATGTGTGTGTTAGTTTTCATCGGTGTAATGAGGACAGTTATGCTGTGAGGAAGGTACTGAGTGTGGCACGGGGTTTATCTACACCCCTGTCTATGGGTGAGGAGGGCCAACACCAACAGCCCCGATTGCACAAAATGTCAATAAAACTGCTGGAGAAGAACCCAGAACTCTTCATTGCAAACCAGGGTCCCAGTAAAGAAAATACAGATGTCTAAAAAAACTGACACCAGCAAAACAATGGCAGAAACACAGGTTAGTTGGTGTAGTATGATTTCATCATATTTTGGCTGTACAATACCAACAAATAAAACATTTTGAACAATTAATACATAAAATGAAAAACAAAACTCAACTTCCTCTCATTAGCTCCAAGCTAATCTAGTAGTACAGCAGACTGGTGGCACTGGTAAAGCACGACTCGATATTCATGAAGCCATGCACTTCTAAACAGCTCTTATATGTGACCCCCGCCCCCCACCCCCATTATATAAAACATAACCCTGATAACTCCTGTGTGTCTCCCCCTCCCCCTGATATCTGTACAGTGTAAAATCACATAAACTGAAGGCTAAGTGGCTGAATCCTGAAGGCACTGTGGATTAAGCCAGTTAACGGAATAGGATATTGTCATCACTCTCTCCCTCTCATGACGGACACAGTGCAGAACCTGCATATGCCTTCCGTGTTCCACAGTACCACCTCAACCAACTCAAGTATGAGTTTTACCTCTGCTAGAATTGCCTCTCAAAGCCACAAAATGCAAATTGTCAACAAAAAACAAAACAAAAACATAGGAATGGACTGATTGGCAACTTATAACAAACATAACTGGTTAACATTACAAATGGCGGTTTTTCAGCAGACAAATCTGTACTGAGGTGCTGACAAACACGGGTTTGCCATGTCTTAGTAGCATTCCGCCGTATGCTAAGTATTGACTGACTTACCCCTGTAGATACAATCCAATGTCATCATTAGCTCAGTAAAACTCTATATTTATACTTGTATCATGATTTAATCCAAAATATTTACACAGGGCATTTGGCATACATGTTTCTGAAATACTCTATATACTGAAGTTCATTTAGAAGGTTAAGGGACTGGATATAAGTGTTCCTAGTCTATTACGATGTAAACAAACAATATTGTAGCAATTGCAGAGCAGATAATTCAGGATAAGTTCAGGGCCTCAACTGAAAGAAATTAAAGACAATAATGTTGTGCTTCCACATAATTCATTCGGATTAAATATGCAAATGAGTCCTCAAGCTCCCAAACACAATATACTGTTAGAGACAAGCCAGCCACAATACATAGTTCATCACTGGGCACATCTCACCATTCCCCAGTGTTCCGGCTTGTGCTGATCTTCAGAAACGGACTCAAACTGTGCAGAGATTTGTACACGCCCCACCCCCTCCCCAGCCCCGCCCCTCTCTGACATTGTCTCATTAGATGAACCACTCCTTCTTGCTCTCGTCGATGGTCTCTGTAAAGTTGGGGTCGGTGCCTATGATGGCGGCATCCGCGTTGTCCCCAGACTCCGCCCCCTTGGCCTCATTGGTGTGGTAGGTGCCCTTGTGACGGAACATGTAGCGAATCAGGAACACCAGCGTGCAGAGGATGGTGAAAATAACCACGGCAATCACACCTGTACAGGGGAGACAGACACACCGGGAATGAGGGGACGGGATTGTGATGCTCCACCGTGGTTCTTTGGGTTTTCCCTCTGCTCTTTCCTTGTGCTTGCAGTACCTCACTGCTAAATGTTGTGGGTAAGAGCTGAGACATACACCTGGTGAAGATCCACTGGGATGTTAACGTTGCCTGTATTAATGGTGTGTAAGGCAGGTCAGTGTGAGGGCTTCCTTCCTTTCGTCTGGATGTGCGTATGCTTAATATCTCTAAGAGCTGAACCATGACATTGAAATGACCTCTTCACAGATTCAGAATTTCAGGTTTTGGAGTGGTAAAATGTCCTATTTCTATGAAAAGTAAAATATACAAATCTCAGTGGTAATCTCTGATGAGTGATGACTTAACCAACAGCACTGGCCCCTACCTTTGAAGTACCAGCTTTTTATTTAATCGAAATTGAGGAGGTTCTGTGACTCTCAAACTGTGGTTATAATGCTGGCATGCGGTTTAGAGCAGCACAAGAAAGTTTAGTTATGCCAAAAAGCACTGGGCAGCCAGGTAAAGTACCAGCTGGTAGGAACTCTTTAGCCACAGGGACTGTCAAGGTAAGGGGGCTTACCTCCGATTATTGCAGAGTTCCTGTTCACACCATCTGGTTTCACCCTCTCCTCATTAAATGGGTACTCAGCACCTGTCGGAAGATACACAAACACTCTATCACACAGATATTTTGTACTTTGTCAACTAGGAATCCATCTGATCATTTTGTCCATATGTATGGGTTTGTGGGGAGACAGGGAGACACTCCCATATTGTCATATGAATTGGTCCCTGCTTGTGAGACTTGACGTTTGCCAAGATCCAAGACGAGTTAAATGAATCTTACTCTGATTATTTGCCCAAATGCTCTTAGGAAAAAAAAAAGTTCTGTATCAAATGGGTAGAAAAATGTCAGATTCAAACTCATGTAGCACACTGGTTATTCCTCAGTCTCAGTTCATAGTACATGTCAGCTTGGGTCATTTCATTACCTACCCTTTGTGATTTCTCAATTTCTATTGTTGAGGTTCTTCTCTACACAAGGGCTTAAGTGTTTAGTAGAACACAGTGGAACTGTTAACCTCAATGTAAAATGTACATTTCTCAGAGGTCACAGCCACCATCCACAGAATAAAAAAGGGGAAAAAGACTACCAGATTTCCCTCCTCATCCTCATGGGCTGTACCAGACAGAACTTTTTTTGAAGTGGGAATGCCCCCAATAAATCCATCCATATTATGTCATTATCAGTAGAAATGAGATGGGAATTCCATTAGCGAAGAGACATACAGTACAAGTAGAGATTATAAAACAAATAAAGATGAATCACATCAGAGAGATTATATATGTTGGCTGCAGTGCACCAGAGGGAAGACTGACTCATCCAAGAGCCATGACACAGATGCGATATAATCCAATTAAAGCCCCTGTTTCAGACAGATGATCTTAGCATTGTTTTTATTTCCTAGAGAATAACACAAAACTCAATTACAGTTCCCTTTCCGAAGAGCAAAGATCCCTGCAGTTCTCCCAGAAGATAATGTAACCCAGCAATCAAGAGGCCCCATGAGTTATACCCTCTCTCCCATTTGCATCCTCATCAGCAAGTCCAATCAGGCCACCACAATGTAATGGGCAAACATTTGGCATGATTTTGCAGTGAGTGAGTGCAGTGTGTATGTGTGCGTGTGTGTGGTTGTAGTGTGTATGCGTGTGTGTATGTGCGTGTGTGTGGTTGTAGTGTGTATGCTTGTGTGTATGTGCGTGTGTGTACGTGTATAGTGCATGTGTGCACGTGTGAATGTGCACGTGTGTGCCGATGCTAGCCCTATTGAGGAACAGGCTGTTGGATTTAATGCTTTGGCTCTTCCATGGTATAATTAATGCTCCCATAAAGCCATGGGCCCACCCTCTCCTCTGCCCCCCTCTAGAGGCCTGCTGGGGTTACTACAGGCCCAGAGCTGGCCACAGGGAGCAGAGCTGCATTCTATTTATTCCCCTCAGCCACTCACCTGCCCATTCCATCACATGCTGACTGGCAAGATGCTAGCAGACTGCCCACTGGGTCGCTTGGGGAAATGTAAATGGAATGACTCTATTTTCTTTGCCATCATTAGTGATTATCAGTGTCCGTCTTTCATTGTTTTAATGAACTACACTATCATAGCATAGAAACCCAATCAATGCCCTGGGATTCCCTGTGTAGGCCCCATCTCAGGTGAAGGTGTGAATAAAATAAAGCGATCACATTCGTGTACATAAAACGTCTTGCTGAAGTCCAGACTTGCTTTGAGCTAGGTTCATGGAGCAAAGTGCTAGCAAAAGAAACACTACGGAGTAATTTGCTGAAGAGAGCACCTGGCTCAGTTTCATTAGCACAGAGGTGCTGCAGTCAGCAGGAGGGGGGAGGGAGGAAACTGAGCCACCTGATTGTGCTGCCAGCACTGTGAGGCTCTGTGTGAGAGTGGAGCCCAGCTACACATGCACACACATACACTACAGCACATATGCTTATATGTACATGCATATACATATGCACACTCACACACACACACACACACACACACAAAATACACACACACACCATGCTCCTGTACATGCCGATACTGCTGCTATCAACTCCACTGATCTATCATTAAAGACCACGTAACACAACAAGGAGCACAGAGAACAGCTGTTCATTCTCCTCTCTCTCCTTCAGCTGTACTTTCAAGCTGTAGTATGGCAGAAAAACCTGACAGGGTGTGAAAAGGAGATGGAGCCTGTCTTTCAGCTGTCTGCAGGAGGAGAACACTGAAGTGGCTTCCACCGGCATGTGTCTCTCCACTGCCTTGAGGAACCCCCCCCCCACACACAACCATGCAGACCACAGGAACTCCCCCCACACGACCATGCAGACTTTGAATCCGCCAGATCAGGGCTGCAGCCTCCTGCCAGGCCCTGAGGGCAGGAGATTACACCTGAAGGAGGCCTGACAGAGCAGTAATGCGGCCTGACTAGGGCCACCTCCAACAGTGAGCAAACGATCCCCTTTCAAACGCTTCCAGTTTGATTTCCTCAGAGAGTGCCTGACTGTAACACCATCAGCACAAAATGAAAAACAAGGATGGGGGTATTCGCTAAACCCCCCCAGTTTAACAGAAAACCATTAAAGTACTTTTTCCGCATGAAGGGCGAGGTTCAGGGACCTAACTTTGTATTCGGCCGTCAAACAATGGCCTCTAATAATGCGACAGGGGAGCGCGATGCAAGTGGCGTTTCTGAAAGGGTAAGACGAGTGTGTTTTGCTACAATGGTGCAATCCGCAGGGAGATGGGAAGCGTATAGATCTCCTGTCTCAGGTGGCTGCTTGACCATGCGGCTCACACAGCGCTGCGATCGATAGGTTGATCTTCTAAACACTACAGCAGGGCAGCAATATGACTGCCGGGGGAAATTCATCCAGAGCCCAGCGCTCTCAGCCTCTGAGACGATTTGCCACGGTCGCCAGCGGCAGAGAAAGACGACCCGCTTTGCTCTCATGGTCTCTCACATGGTGTCGAATTTCACTGTGCTTGATGTGTCATTCAAATATCAAATCAAAGAAGACTAGACAGCGTGTTTCAGCATTGAAAGCACCTCTTAAGGCCATATGCACCCGAATATTTTAATAGTAAGAGGAAGGAAATTTTTCATTTGTACAATAACTGAACACTATGAATGTAACATAGCTCTGCTGAGTGTATGGTTACTGAAACGTAACTCAATAAAAAATGACAAGAATAAATTATTGAGTTAATCAGATTGAGTGTGCAACATCTAAATTCGCAATTATCCACATCCAGAGTGGCCAAATATATATTAAAAATGGACAGACAGATGGGTAGGTCTCGCCCATACAGATGAGCCGACAGCAGTCACTGATGGTGAGACATTAGTAATTACCGGCCCAGCGAAGCAGGAGCAGAAGCTATTAGCCCTCTTGCTGGGCCATCAGTCAATGACAGGCTTTTGCTTGTGCTGTTTAGATGGACATGAGGACTGGGCAATAGCGGTGATAATCGCATTACAAGGAACTTTTATGCACCTAAGAGCCTGGACTCTTCAGACATGGAAAAGGCGCCTCAGCTTATCATGTCATTACTGACGTGCATTTATAATGACTACCGGGAAATTTAATTAGGGAACAAGACAAATTTACCAGTTTAGCCCTCCCATTCCATATCTGTCTGTCTTGCTGTGTTCATGGGAGTTTCTGAGGGAGGTGGCCTACCTGAGTCCTGGTGCCAGGGGTCGGTGGCAGCAGACATTGGTGGGATGGTGAGGGGGGAGGCCCCGCAGTTGGACTCCACCAGTTTTCCTTTAATGGAGACGGGCGCTGGGATGCGTGACCGAAGCGCGGCCTTCAGAGGGGCGATGCCGTTGAACTGCACCCGTGACAAACAGCCCACGAAGCCTGGCGTGTTGTACTTATCGATGAGGACCGGATCGATATGACCCGTTTCTGGAACATACAAATCACAAACGCACCGATTCAAGGTTTAATTTTGACCGCTAAAACAGTATTCGTTCATACACCTAATGTGCAACTCTTCTTGATAGTAAAAGCAATGCAATGATGTCATTGTTTGTCTTTCACTTGATAATACTTCATATTGTCAAGCTGTGTTATGTCTATTTGTTGCGCTAAACCCAAAGCATAATCTCTGAGCATCAGACTGCCAGCTCTGTCTTTTCACATCAAACACAAGTCTCATGTGGCCTTTCTCATCGGCGTGTATACACTAAGCCGTAAAGCTAACTGAAAAGCTAAACTACTGGCAAGCAACTGGAATAAGAGGAGGAAAAACATCAAGATTATGCACCGTGAGGATGTATTAAACAAATAAGTTATTACTGATTACTCATTTCTGTGTTTAACTGAGTAAAGAATGTTAGTTCATGTTTGCTACACAATGAACTTCATTACTTACTCCCTGCCTTCATAATGTTTTGGAGTGAATGACAAACACAGTTTTTGACATTATTATCACAATGCCTATTCACACAACACTGTTCCATCTTTCACACATATGAATATTCAGTGGTAAACAACAGTCTGAAGATGAGCCATAAAATTCAATCTTCAGGAATTGGAATGACTCTCTGCGCACCCTGCCTTCCTCACTCATCTTACCCCACTGTCGGCTTCAATGTCTGGGTAAGGTTCAAATACAGCCCCCTGGGGAGCTGCAAACACAGGCCTAAAATGCTCACAGCAGCATGCAGACACACTAAGGTATAAAAAAAGTGATTTCTCTGCACCTTGCGGTGTGGAGAAACAGCACTGTCTAGGTTTGCAGCCTGTGGCAAAAGCACAACAAGGTCCCAAATGCAAAAGAAAGAAAAGAAAAAATGTAGAACATAAGATGCCCTCAAATGCTGCTAAAACCTACAACTGTGCCTGAGATGGTTCAAAACAAAGCACTGTTTCTGTGTTTCTGTGTGAAAACAATATTTCAAATTCTTCAAACTATATTTACATCAACTGGGTATTTTCTCCAGAGGCAGTTTTATAATATTCAAACGGATTTTGCTTCATCTTCAGTCATCAGCTGTGTAGTGGAGCTTAGTTTTTATGATTTCACAATGGTTCTTCATTTGCCCATTTGCGGAATAGATCCCTCTTCCAAATCTTTACACCAAATCAACACCTACTACACCTTTATGACAAGTAAAACAGGCTTTAAGATAAAGAATATAAAATAAAAATTCTAACACGTAAATCTTCATCAGAATGACTGATTTTATTCTTTTTTGGTTGTGTTAACTGCTATTTAATAGGACTTTAATGGGATGATACTACTACTACTACTACTACTACTACTAATAATAATAATAATAATAATAATAAAAACGCAAACCACCGCTTATTTAATTAATCCACCGCTTCAGCAAGTCCTGATGTAATCAAATGTCTTGAGGTAATTTTGTCTAACATGCAAACACACACACACACACACAAACCATAAGCAATTGAATTCAAGGCATTTG
This sequence comes from Conger conger, assembly GCF_963514075.1. NCBI lineage: Eukaryota > Metazoa > Chordata > Actinopteri > Anguilliformes > Congridae > Conger > Conger conger. Next base: position 60,259,230 of record NC_083763.1, read on the forward strand.
TGTTCAAACATTGAAACTGGTATTGTACTTGCAAAGTCTATAGCTACCACTACAATTATTTATGCATCTCACTTCCTCTTTGACAGCAAAGTAATACATTTTGTCTGACAGAAATATTGTATGATAAACACAATTGGATACTTCCTCAGTGTTTGCTGAGCTATGTATTCTTTCTGACATAAGCATGTCTGACACACACTGGATAGCTATCAGCCATTACTAGATATTAAAGCTTTTTTGGCATTCTACTGGGAAACATGTTCATCCAAGCCATATTCCTCCTGTCCGTCACCCTCAAAGCTGTTGCATGTGTGATCATGCCCTTTGGCCTTCTGAGTGCGCCAGAGGGAAACCGCTTTGACATGACGCGTGAGCAACCAGAACAATCTTCCTGCTGTCAAACCCATGAGATTGGGGCTCTATAAACGGACAGGAGAGATAGCATCTGCCTGTGCAGAGACACTCTTCCACCGCTGAGCAAAGGCAGGGCTTGTTCCTCAGACATCGATTCTGAGCACTCTGCTGGCAGAACAGGCTGCTGACACCCAGGGTTCTGCTCTGCGTCTGCAATAAATGTGATCTGATGAAGAAAGGTCTAAGGGGTTTTATCTACCATATGCACACTCATTACAACAAACAAATGTCCTGTCAAGCTTCAAACATTGCATTAGTGCTCCCAAGGCTATTTCAATTGTACAATCTATGACTCAGCATCAGGATGGTTATAAAAGACGAAGACATCACATATACAAAGGTAACTACATCCACTGTATGCCTATTTCTGTGACCTGATTGAATTAGGTTTTCCTTTACAGCTATAATTCACCCAAGCGATTATATATTAACTGTGGATGTAGATCAGTACTGGTCAGTAGTGGTCTGATTATGCTTACAGATCATATTCACTGCCATTATTGGAAGAGGGCAGTGCATTCAAATGCTGTTTGTACCTTTGTACCGCAATGTATCACTGTTGCATCAGGGGGTATTTCCCTGCTGTGAGCAGAGGACCAAGCAAATATGAGACCAGATGGTTCAGCAACTATAAATACACTAAAGCATCTTGATTTGGCAATGTACCATAGAATATATGTAAGTGCTGGAAAGAGACACCTGATTGACAATTCAGGTTGGCTCACCCGGTCAGGCAGTAAATGTCCCTCTGGGTTTAATGCAGCAAAAAAACCTCTCACCGATTTCCGTAAATGCAGAGTCACATCTCTCCAGTCCAACAGTTTAAGAGTAGAGCTGTGATTTAAACACTGCATTTCCAAAGCAGCATCCCTTTGGAATATGCATGGTAAATGTCTAAGTGGCTATCTAATACATCTCCTATAGACCACATCTAATGCCAAACAAGGTATTTAAGAAATTATTCATAAAATATAATCTGTGTAAATCAGAACAGAATGGTCTGGTATAAGCTTGTATCAGACCTTGGACTATGGTGGAATGCCCCCTCAGATATAAAATGGGAAGTATGAGTGAGATATTTGGCACAGTGAGTGAGTGAGTTGGCTGACTTTCAAGCCATATGAATCTCCCCATAGAGTGAGGGGTCTGATTTCCCCATCGACCAGGGAGGATGATAGCTTAGCAAGCATCTAATGTGTATAAAAGACCTTGCAAGGTCTAAAAGATTTCCTCTGGGTTAAACGACGTCTCCTCCTGAGCAATTTTTTTGGCCAATCTCTGCCAGGATTTACTCATTGGCTATTAGAGCATTGTGCTGATAACAGCCTCATGAATACTTCATGCGATCTCAGGTTTCTGCAGGCAGACTGCGTGATGCGATGCTTGTTCAGTGTCTGAAGGCAGAAACCTAATAGCAACAAGAGCTGTTCTTTCCGCAGACTGTTTTTTACTTTTTACTATGCGCATATTCAACAGACTCAGTCAAACAGAGCTGGGGGAACCGCCTTCCAGAAGTCACAATGAAAATGTCACATTTTAATAGTTTTAATAAATACTGCCATTCCAGTAGTTAAGCTGTTAAGACCTTTTTCATTAATGTTTTAATGGAAATATGATGAAGTGGCAAGAGGGTAATTCCAACATAGCCAATGAAAACAGTGAGCCCATGAAATGACTCTTCCTGCAGAGTGTACCCTGCATATTTTAAATTCATCTTTTCTCATGAGCAGACTTTTTACGAGGAGACCAAAAGGTGCAGAGCAAAGGGCTTGAATATTGCATTAGCATTGAACAGATTCCCTCCACACCACACGCGTCTGTTAAACAAGCCATTACAAACCTCACCTCTTCAAACACGTCTGATTGTACAAGTACTTAGAGCATCCGGTTGTCGCCCATTTTTATGTATTTAAGGCATAGTTTCTATTTTTAGTGGCGAACATCCACTGAGACTCACCTAATCTAGTTCTATTGTGGAAGCTTGATTACGCGGGCATTTTCCAGTGCTTCACTCCCCTTAGTCCCTCAATTACAACTGCCGTGCTGTGGCACACTTACACTGCTGCTGATCGCAATCTGGAGCCTGCGCATAAATGATTATCCTCTTTTTTCTGTACTGTTTTAATATTCAAGGCAGGGGCAGAAGCTCAGCAAATGGAACTTTCATTACGCGTGCCGTGCCTGTGTCGTGTATATCGCACCGCCGTGAGACAAGATTGCAGCAGTCTGCGGCTGTGTGATATGTCTGGGTAGAGGGGCGGGGGGGGACAAGAGCATCTCACCCCCAGGTCACAGCAGTGAGAAAGTAAATGGCTTTTCTTAATATTCAAACTGCCGTGCAGCTCTGCTTCAACCTGACAATATGATTTTTTTAAAGATATATATGGTCTGCTATCCTTTCCTGAAGGGAAAGAGAACACCTTGTTTGTTGCTTCTTATGCCATGACAATTTGAGTTCAGAAAATTGCTTTTAGCTGTCATGGAATGAGAACACATTGGCTATTCTCTCCAGGTCAGGGGAATTAAGGCGGCGGGTAATTCGATAGAGGAGGTAAACGGAGGAAAGAAGACAAGATTGGATGCGACCCACGGGCTGGATTCTGCAGCGGTCCTGGCTGAGGGGGGAGCACACCTCCTTCTCTTTCTGTCCTCTGCAGGAGAAACAGGGGGATCACAGGGAGGGAGGGAGGGGGGATGGAGAGATGGTGGGAGGAAGAGCTAAAACAAAAGCACTCCCTGTTGCTGCTCCATGTGAAGCAGGTTTGCACTCCCAACCTTGTCGAAGCTATGTGCCAGATTAAAAAATATATGCTTTGGGCTAAAAATGTCGATGGGTCAGAAGGCCATTTCTTTTCCCATTCAGACAATAAACAAAGGAACGAGCCAATCTGTCTCCCTGCCTGTCCTCCACAGGTACCAGCATCAGTCCTGATGAATAATTCACTGGCTCCTTTGTAAACACAGGCTCCATGGAAGGACTCCTCATTGGAGGGGAAAATCCAGGGTGAGGGGCATTGAGGGGGAGAGGGGGACAGATCAAAGGTGTTCCCATGGAAACAAACACAAGCATATTGGGGTGGAGAAAGAAAGCCAGACCCTCTGGACCCAAGGTAGGGTGATAATGAGGATTAAAAATGACTATTTCTCACTCGTAAGGCACAACAAAACCCCCTTGTGCACTGAGCACTAGTTAATTCGCAGCCAACTGACTCAATTGATGCAGGGGCAGAAAGGCAGCTGATGGTTCCCCCCTGGTTTTTCTTTATTTTGCGGTGTGGAGATGGGGGGAGGAGGGAGGGGCCAGGCTTTTCATATTGCTGCACGATGGAAGAACATGTTAATGAACCTCTGCATGGTATACTGGCTGTCAGGCAACGTGTGACAACAGCAGCAGCTGAGGGATGCTACTGAAATTAAAGACATGCAGCCAGAGGATAGCAGATATAGATAGGAGAAAGAGAGAGACCGAGAAAGAGAGGAAAAAGAGAGACAGAGCAAAAGGAGAGAAAAGAGAAAACAGAGATCAAGAGAGAGATATACAGAGAGAGATAGAGAGGAGAGTAAGTGTAAGAGAGAAGATCACAGCCCATCCAAAACCAGTGCAATGGATCTGCATGCTCAGCTCAGCTCAGTTCAGTTTGGCAGCCAGCATCACTGGGAATGAGATGTGCCAGTTTTTACCTGTCCTTCCTGCGCCCTCCCACTGCAGTGCCAGAGTGAGCGTTCGCGTC